>NC_088234.1:2682034-2960878 GCF_036934945.1 Oncorhynchus masou masou | reverse complement strand
GCCTGAACAGCAGATAGACTATAAGACTAACCTACACAGCAGATAGACTATAGGACTGACCCACACAACCTAGATAGACTACTATAAGGACTAACAGCAGATAGACTACACAGCAGATAGACTATAGGACTGTGACTAGACTATAGGACTAACCTACACAACAGATAGACTATAGGACTATCCTACACAGCAGATAGACTATAGGACTAACCTACACAGTAGATAGACTATTGGAATAACCTACACAGCAGATGACTATAGGAATAACCTACACAGCAGATAGACTATAGGACTGACCTACACAGCATATAGACTAAAAGACTAACCTACACAGCAGGTAGACTATAGGACTATAGGACTAACCTACACAGCAGATAGACTATAGGACTAACCTACACAGCAGATAGACTACAGGACGACCTACACAGCAGATACACTATAGGACTAATCTACACAGCAGATAGACTATAGGACCAACCTACACAGGAGATAGACTACAGGACGACCTACACAGCAGATACACTATAGGACTAATCTACACAGCAGATAGACTATAGGACCAACCTACACAGCAGATAGACTATAGGACTAACCTACACAGCAGATAGACTACAGGACGACCTACACAGCAGATACACTATAGGACTAACCTACACAGAAGATAGACTATAGGACTAACCTACGCAGCAGATAGACTACAGGACTAACCTACACAGCAGATAGACTATAGGACTGACCTACACAGCATATAGACTATAAGACTAACCTACACAGCATATAGACTAAAGGACTAACCTACACAGCAGGTAGACTATAGGACTATAGGACTAACCTACACAGCAGATAGACTATAGGACTAACCTACACAGCAGATAGACTACAGGACGACCTACACAGCAGATACACTATAGGACTAATCTACACAGCAGATAGACTATAGGACCAACCTACACAGCAGATAGACTATAGGACTAACCTACACAGCAGATAGACTACAGGACGACCTACACAGCAGATACACTATAGGACTAACCTACACAGCATATAGACTGAAGGACTAACCTACACAGCAGGTAGACTACAGGACTAACCTACACAACAGATAGACTATAGGACCAACCTACACAGCAGATAGACTATAGGACTAACCTACACAGCAGATAGACTATAGGACAATAAGACTAACCTACACAGCACATAGACTATAGGACCAACCTACACAGCAGATAGACTATAGGACCAGCCTACACAGCAGATAGACTAAAGGACTAACCTACACAGCAGGTAGACTATGGGACTATAGGACTAACCTACACAGCAGATAGACTATAGGACCAACCTACACAGGAAAGACTATAGGACCAGCCTACACAGCAGATACACTATAGGACTAACCTACACAGCAGATAGACTATAGGACTATATGACTAACCCACACAGCAGATAGACTACAGGACTAACATACACAGCAGATAGACTATAGGACTAACATACACAGCAGATAGACTATCGGACTGACCTACAAAGCAGATAGACTATAGGACTAACCTACACAGCAGATAGACTGTAGGACCTACCTACACAGCAGATAAACTATAGGACTATAAGACTAACCTACACTGCAGATAGACTATAGGACCAGCCTACACAGCAGATAGACTAAAGGACTAACCTACACAGCAGGTAGACTATAGGACTATAGGACTAACCTACACAGCAGATAGACTATAGGACCAACCTACACAGCAGAAAGACTATAGGACCAGCCTACACAGCAGATACACTATAGGACTAACCTACACAGCAGATAGACTATAGGACTATATGACTAACCCACACAGCAGATAGACTACAGGACTAACATACACAGCAGATAGACTATAGGACTAACATACACAGCAGATAGACTATCGGACTGACCTACAAAGCAGATAGACTATAGGACTAACCTACACAGCAGATAGACTGTAGGACCTACCTACACAGCAGATAAACTATAGGACTATAAGACTAACCTACACTGCAGATAGACTATAGGACTAACCTACACAGCAGATAGACTTTCGGACTGAAATACACAGCAGATAGACTATAGGACTAACCTACAGAGCAGATAGACAATCGGACTAACCTACAGAGCAGATAGACTATCGGACTGACCTACAAAGCAGATAGACTATAGGACTAACCTACACAGCAGATAGACTGTAGGACCTACCTACACAGCAGATAAACTATAGGACTATAAGACTAACCTACACTGCAGATAGACTATAGGACTAACCTACACAGCAGATAGACTAAAGGACTAACCTACAGAGCAGGTAGACTATAGGACTAACCTACACAGCAGATAGACTATAGGACTATAGGACTAACCCACACAGCAGATAGACTATAGGACTGACCTACACAGCAGATAGACTATAGGACTAGCCTACACAGCAGATAGACTATAGGACTATAGGACTAACCCTCACAGCAGATAGACTATATGATTAACCTACACAGCAGATAGACTATAGGACTGACCTACACAGCAGATAGCAGATAGACTATAGGACTAACCTGAACAGCAGATAGACTATAGGACTAACCTACACAGCAGATAGACTATAGGACTAACCTACACCGCAGATAGACTATAGGACTGACCTACACAGCAGATAGACTATAGGATTAACCTGAACAGCAGAAGATTTTAGGATCAACCTACACAGCAGAGAGACTATAGGACTATATGACCAACCTACACAGCAGATAGACTATCGGAGTAACCTACACAGCAGATAGACTATCGGACTATCCTACACAGCAGATAGACTATAGGACTAACCTACACAGCAGATAGATTATAGGACCAACCTACACAGCAGATAGACTATCGGAGTAACCTACACAGCAGACAGACTATAGGACTAACCAACACAGCAGATAGACTATAGGACTAACCTACACAGTAGATAGACTATAAGAATAACCTACACAGCAGATAGACTATAGGAATAACCTACACAGCAGATAGACTATAGGACTGACCTACACAGCAGATAGATTATAGGACTAACCTACAAAGTAGACAGACTATAGGACTAAGCAACACAGCAGATAGACTATAGGACTAACCTACACAGAAGATAGACTATAGGACTAACCTACGCAGCAGATAGACTACAGGACTAACCTACACAGCAGATAGACTATAGGACTGACCTACACAGCATATAGACTATAGGACTAACCTACACAGCATATAGACTAAAGGACTAACCTACACAGCAGGTAGACTATAGGACTATAGGACTAACCTACACAGCAGATAGACTATAGGACTAACCTACACAGCAGATAGACTATATGACCAGCCTACACAGCAGATAGACTAAAGGACTAACCTACACAGCAGGTAGACTATAGGACTATAGGACTAACCTACACAGCAGATAGACTATAGGACCAACCTACACAGCAGAAAGACTATAGGACTAACCTACACAGCAGATAGACTATAGGACTATATGACTAACCCACACAGCAGATAGACTACAGGACTGACCTACACAGCAGATAGACTATAGGACTAACATACACAGCAGATAGACTATAGGACTAACCTACAAAGCAGATAGACTATAGGATTAACGTACACAGCAGATAGATTATAGGACCAACCTACACAGCAGATAGACTATAGGACTATCCTACACAGCAGATAGACTATTAGACTGAAATACACAGCAGATAGACTAACCTACACAGCAGATAGACTATAGGACAAACCTACACAGCAGATAGACTATAGGACAAACCTACACAGCAGATAGACTATCAGACTGAAATACACAGCAGATAGACTATAGGACTAACCAACGCAGCAGATAGACTATAGGACCTACCTACACAGCAGATAAACTATCAGACTGACCTACACAGCAGATAGATTATAGGACCAACCTACACAGCAGATAGACTATCGGAGTAACCTACACAGCAGACAGACTATAGGACTAACCAACACAGCAGATAGACTATAGGACTAACCTACACTATAGGACTAACCTACACAGATAGACTATAAGAATAACCTACACAGCAGATAGACTATAGGAATAACCTACACAGCAGATAGACTATAGGACTGACCTACACAGCAGATAGATTATAGGACTAACCTACAAAGTAGACAGACTATAGGACTAACCAACACAGCAGATAGACTATAGGACTAACCTACACAGAAGATAGACTATAGGACTAACCTACGCAGCAGATAGACTACAGGACTAACCTACACAGCAGATAGACTATAGGACTGACCTACACAGCATATAGACTATAAGACTAACCTACACAGCATATAGACTAAAGGACTAACCTACACAGCAGGTAGACTATAGGACTATAGGACTAACCTACACAGCAGACTATAGGACTAACCTACACAGCAAATAGACTATAGGACCAGCCTACACTGCAGATAGACTAAAGGACTAACCTACACAGCAGGTAGACTATAGGACTATAGGACTAACCTACACAGCAGATAGACTATAGGACCAACCTACACAGCAGAAAGACTATAGGACTAACCTACACAGCAGATAGACTATAGGACTATATGACTAACCCACACAGCAGATAGACTACAGGACTAACCTACACAGCAGATAGACTATAGGACTAACATACACAGCAGATAGACTATAGGACTAACCTACAAAGCAGATAGACTATAGGATTAACGTACACAGCAGATAGATTATAGGACCAACCTACACAGCAGATAGACTATAGGACTATCCTACACAGCAGATAGACTATTAGACTGAAATACACAGCAGATAGACTAACCTACACAGCAGATAGACTATAGGACAAACCTACACAGCAGATAGACTATAGGACAAACCTACACAGCAGATAGACTATCAGACTGAAATACACAACAGATAGACTATAGGACTAACCAACGCAGCAGATAGACTATAGGACCTACCTACACAGCAGATAAACTATCAGACTGACCTACACAGCAGGGTAGACTATAGGACTAACCTACAGCGCAGATAGACTATAGGACTATAGGACTAACCCACACAGCAGATAGACTATAGGACTGACCTACACAGCAGATAGACTATAGGACTAACCTGAACAGACAGCAGATAGACTATAAGACTAACCTACACAGCAGATAGACTATAGGACTGTAGGACTAACCCACACAGCAGATAGACTATAGGACTAACCTACACAACAGATAGACTATAGGACTAACCTACACAGCAGATAGACTATAGGACTGACCCACACAGCAGATAGACTATAGGACTAGCCTGAACAGCAGATAGACTATAAGACTAACCTACACAGCAGATAGACTATAGGACTGTAGGACTAACCCACACAGCAGATAGACTATAGGACTAACCTACACAACAGATAGACTATAGGACTATCCTACACAGCAGATAGACTACAGGACTAACCTACACAGTAGATAGACTATTGGAATAACCTACACAGCAGATAGACTATAGGAATAACCTACACAGCAGATAGACTATAGGACTGACCTACACAGCATATAGACTAAAGGACTAACCTACACAGCAGGTAGACTATAGGACTATAGGACTAACCTACACAGCAGATAGACTATAGGACTAACCTACACAGCAGATAGACTACAGGACGACCTACACAGCAGATACACTATAGGACTAATCTACACAGCAGATAGACTATAGGACCAACCTACACAGGAGATAGACTACAGGACGACCTACACAGCAGATACACTATAGGACTAATCTACACAGCAGATAGACTATAGGACCAACCTACACAGCAGATAGACTATAGGACTAACCTGAACAGCAGATAGACTATAAGACTAACCTACACAGCAGATAGACTATAGGACTGTAGGACTAACCCACACAGCAGATAGACTATAGGACTAACCTACACAACAGATAGACTATAGGACTAACCTACACAGCAGATAGACTATAGGACTGACCCACACAGCAGATAGACTATAGGACTAGCCTGAACAGCAGATAGACTATAAGACTAACCTACACAGCAGATAGACTATAGGACTGTAGGACTAACCCACACAGCAGATAGACTATAGGACTAACCTACACAACAGATAGACTATAGGACTATCCTACACAGCAGATAGACTATAGGACTAACCTACACAGTAGATAGACTATTGGAATAACCTACACAGCAGATAGACTATAGGAATAACCTACACAGCAGATAGACTATAGGACTGACCTACACAGCATATAGACTAAAGGACTAACCTACACAGCAGGTAGACTATAGGACTATAGGACTAACCTACACAGCAGATAGACTATAGGACTAACCTACACAGCAGATAGACTACAGGACGACCTACACAGCAGATACACTATAGGACTAATCTACACAGCAGATAGACTATAGGACCAACCTACACAGGAGATAGACTACAGGACGACCTACACAGCAGATACACTATAGGACTAATCTACACAGCAGATAGACTATAGGACCAACCTACACAGCAGATAGACTATAGGACTAACCTACACAGCAGATAGACTACAGGACGACCTACACAGCAGATACACTATAGGACTAACCTACACAGAAGATAGACTATAGGACTAACCTACGCAGCAGATAGACTACAGGACTAACCTACACAGCAGATAGACTATAGGACTGACCTACACAGCATATAGACTATAGGACTAACCTACACAGCATATAGACTAAAGGACTAACCTACACAGCAGGTAGACTATAGGACTATAGGACTAACCTACACAGCAGATAGACTATAGGACTAACCTACACAGCAGATAGACTACAGGACGACCTACACAGCAGATACACTATAGGACTAATCTACACAGCAGATAGACTATAGGACCAACCTACACAGCAGATAGACTATAGGACTAACCTACACAGCAGATAGACTACAGGACGACCTACACAGCAGATACACTATAGGACTAACCTACACAGCATATAGACTGAAGGACTAACCTACACAGCAGGTAGACTACAGGACTAACCTACACAGCAGATAGACTATAGGACCAACCTACACAGCAGATAGACTATAGGACTAACCTACACAGCAGATAGACTATAGGACAATAAGACTAACCTACACAGCACATAGACTATAGGACCAACCTACACAGCAGATAGACTATAGGACCAGCCTACACAGCAGATAGACTAAAGGACTAACCTACACAGCAGGTAGACTATAGGACTATAGGACTAACCTACACAGCAGATAGACTATAGGACCAACCTACACAGCAGAAAGACTATAGGACCAGCCTACACAGCAGATACACTATAGGACTAACCTACACAGCAGATAGACTATAGGACTATATGACTAACCCACACAGCAGATAGACTACAGGACTAACATACACAGCAGATAGACTATAGGACTAACATACACAGCAGATAGACTATAGGACTAACCTACACAGCAGATAGACTATAGGACCAACCTACACAGCAGATAGACTATAGGACTAACCCACACAGCAGATAGACTATAGGACCAACCTACACAGCAGATAGACTATGGGACTAACCAACACAGCAGATAGACTACAGGACCAACCTACACAGCAGATAGACTATAGGACTAACCTACACAGCAGATAGACTATAGGACTGACCCACACAGCAGATAGACTATAGGACTAGCCTGAACAGCAGATAGACTATAAGACTAACCTACACAGCAGATAGACTATAGGACTGTAGGACTAACCCACACAGCAGATAGACTATAGGACTAACCTACACAACAGATAGACTATAGGACTATCCTACACAGCAGATAGACTACAGGACTAACCTACACAGTAGATAGACTATTGGAATAACCTACACAGCAGATAGACTATAGGAATAACCTACACAGCAGATAGACTATAGGACTGACCTACACAGCATATAGACTAAAGGACTAACCTACACAGCAGGTAGACTATAGGACTATAGGACTAACCTACACAGCAGATAGACTATAGGACTAACCTACACAGCAGATAGACTACAGGACGACCTACACAGCAGATACACTATAGGACTAATCTACACAGCAGATAGACTATAGGACCAACCTACACAGGAGATAGACTACAGGACGACCTACACAGCAGATACACTATAGGACTAATCTACACAGCAGATAGACTATAGGACCAACCTACACAGCAGATAGACTATAGGACTAACCTGAACAGCAGATAGACTATAAGACTAACCTACACAGCAGATAGACTATAGGACTGTAGGACTAACCCACACAGCAGATAGACTATAGGACTAACCTACACAACAGATAGACTATAGGACTAACCTACACAGCAGATAGACTATAGGACTGACCCACACAGCAGATAGACTATAGGACTAGCCTGAACAGCAGATAGACTATAAGACTAACCTACACAGCAGATAGACTATAGGACTGTAGGACTAACCCACACAGCAGATAGACTATAGGACTAACCTACACAACAGATAGACTATAGGACTATCCTACACAGCAGATAGACTATAGGACTAACCTACACAGTAGATAGACTATTGGAATAACCTACACAGCAGATAGACTATAGGAATAACCTACACAGCAGATAGACTATAGGACTGACCTACACAGCATATAGACTAAAGGACTAACCTACACAGCAGGTAGACTATAGGACTATAGGACTAACCTACACAGCAGATAGACTATAGGACTAACCTACACAGCAGATAGACTACAGGACGACCTACACAGCAGATACACTATAGGACTAATCTACACAGCAGATAGACTATAGGACCAACCTACACAGGAGATAGACTACAGGACGACCTACACAGCAGATACACTATAGGACTAATCTACACAGCAGATAGACTATAGGACCAACCTACACAGCAGATAGACTATAGGACTAACCTACACAGCAGATAGACTACAGGACGACCTACAGCAGATACACTATAGGACTAACCTACACAGAAGATAGACTATAGGACTAACCTACGCAGCAGATAGACTACAGGACTAACCTACACAGCAGATAGACTATAGGACTGACCTACACAGCATATAGACTATAGGACTAACCTACACAGCATATAGACTAAAGGACTAACCTACACAGCAGGTAGACTATAGGACTATAGGACTAACCTACACAGCAGATAGACTATAGGACTAACCTACACAGCAGATAGACTACAGGACGACCTACACAGCAGATACACTATAGGACTAATCTACACAGCAGATAGACTATAGGACCAACCTACACAGCAGATAGACTATAGGACTAACCTACACAGCAGATAGACTACAGGACGACCTACACAGCAGATACACTATAGGACTAACCTACACAGCATATAGACTGAAGGACTAACCTACACAGCAGGGAGACTACAGGACTAACCTACACAGCAGATAGACTATAGGACCAACCTACACAGCAGATAGACTATAGGACTAACCTACACAGCAGATAGACTATAGGACAATAAGACTAACCTACACAGCACATAGACTATAGGACCAACCTACACAGCAGATAGACTATAGGACCAGCCTACACAGCAGATAGACTAAAGGACTAACCTACACAGCAGGTAGACTATAGGACTATAGGACTAACCTACACAGCAGATAGACTATAGGACCAACCTACACAGCAGAAAGACTATAGGACCAGCCTACACAGCAGATACACTATAGGACTAACCTACACAGCAGATAGACTATAGGACTATATGACTAACCCACACAGCAGATAGACTACAGGACTAACATACACAGCAGATAGACTATAGGACTAACATACACAGCAGATAGACTATAGGACTAACCTACACAGCAGATAGACTATAGGACCAACCTACACAGCAGATAGACTATAGGACTAACCCACACCGCAGATAGACTATAGGACCAACCTACACAGCAGATAGACTATGGGACTAACCAACACAGCAGATAGACTACAGGACCAACCTACACAGCAGATACACTATAGGACTAACCTACACAGCAGATAGACTATAGGACCAAACTACACAGCAGAGAGACTATAAGACTAACCTACACAGCAGAGAGACTATAGGACCAATCTACACATCAGATAGTATATATGACTGACCTACACAGAAGATAGACAATAGGATCAACCTACACAGCAGATAGACTACAGGACCAACATACACAGCAGATACACTATAGGACTAACCTACACAGCAGATAGACTATAGGACCAACCTACACAGCAGAGAGACTATAGGACTAACCTACACAGCAGAGAGACTATAGGACTAACATACACAGCAGATAGACTATAGGACTGACCTACACAGCAGATAGACTATTGGACTAACCTGAACAGCAGATAGACTATAGGACCAACCTACACAGCAGAGAGACTATAGGACTATCCTACACAGCAGATAGACTATTAGACTGAAATACACAGCAGATAGACTAACCTACACAGCAGATAGACTAGAGGACAAACCTACACAGCAGATAGACTATAGGACAAACCTAAACAGCAGATAGATTATAGGACCAACCTACACAGCAGATAGACTATAGGACTATCCTACACAGCAGATAGACTATTAGACTGAAATACACAGCAGATAGACTAACCTACACAGCAGATAGACTAGAGGACAAACCTACACAGCAGATAGACTATAGGACAAACCTACACAGCAGATAGACTATAGGACTAACCTACACAGCAGATAGACTATAGGACTAACCTACACAGCAGAGAGACTATAGGACCAACCTACACATCAGATAGTATATATGACTGACCTACACAGAAGATAGACAATAGGATCAACCTACACAGCAGATACACTATAGGACTAACCTACACAGCAGATAGACTATAGGACCAACCTACACAGCAGAGAGACTATAGGACTAACCTACACAGCAGATAGACTATGGGACTAACCAACACAGCAGATAGACTACAGGACCAACCTACACAGCAGATACACTATAGGACTAACCTACACAGCAGATAGACTATAGGACCAAACTACACAGCAGAGAGACTATAGGACTAACCTACACAGCAGAGAGACTATAGGACCAATCTACACATCAGATAGTATATATGACTGACCTACACAGAAGATAGACAATAGGATCAACCTACACAGCAGATAGACTACAGGACCAACATACACAGCAGATACACTATAGGACTAACCTACACAGCAGATAGACTATAGGACCAAACAACACAGCAGAGAGACTATAGGACTAACCTACACAGCAGGGAGACTATAGGACTAACATACACAGCAGATAGACTATAGGACTGACCTACACAGCAGATAGACTATTGGACTAACCTGAACAGCAGATAGACTATAGGACCAACCTACAGAGCAGAGAGACTATAGGACTATAGGACCAACCTACACAGCAGATAGACTATAGGACCAACCTAAACAGCAGATAGATTATAGGACCAAACTACACAGCAGATAGACTATAGGACTATCCTACACAGCAGATAGACTATTAGACTGAAATACACAGCAGATAGACTAACCTACACAGCAGATAGACTAGAGGACAAACCTACACAGAAGATAGACAATAGGATCAACCTACACAGAAGATAGACTACAGGACCAACCTACACAGCAGATACACTATAGGACTAACCTACACAGCAGATAGACTATAGGACCAACCTACACAGCAGAGAGACTATAGGACTAACCTACACAGCAGGGAGACTATAGGACTAACATACACAGCAGATAGACTATAGGACTGACCTACACAGCAGATAGACTATTGGACTAACCTGAACAGCAGATAGACTATAGGACCAACCTACACAGCAGAGAGACTATAGGACTATAGGACCAACCTACACAGCAGATAGACTATAGGACCAACCTAAACAGCAGATAGATTATAGGACCAAACTACACAGCAGATAGACTATAGGACTATCCTACACAGCAGATAGACTATTAGACTGAAATACACAGCAGATAGACTAACCTACACAGCAGATAGACTAGAGGACAAACCTACACAGCAGATAGACTATAGGACAAACCTACACAGCAGATAGACTATAGGACTAACCTACACAGCAGAGAGACTATAGGACTAACCTACACAGCAGAGAGACTATAGGACCAACCTACACATCAGATAGTATATATGACTGACCTACACAGAAGATAGACAATAGGATCAACCTACACAGAAGATAGACTACAGGACCAACCTACACAGCAGATACACTATAGGACTAACCTACACAGCAGATAGACTATAGGACCAACCTACACAGCAGAGAGACTATAGGACTAACCTACACAGCAGAGAGACTATAGGACTAACATACACAGCAGATAGACTATAGGACTGACCTACACAGCAGATAGACTATTGGACTAACCTGAACAGCAGATAGACTATAGGACCAACCTACACAGCAGAGAGACTATAGGACTATAGGACCAACCTACACAGCAGATAGACTATAGGACCAACCTAAACAGCAGATAGATTATAGGACCAACCTACACAGCAGATAGACTATAGGACTATCCTACACAGCAGATAGACTATTAGACTGAAATACACAGCAGATAGACTAACCTACACAGCAGATAGACTAGAGGACAAACCTACACAGCAGATAGACTATAGGACAAACCTACACAGCAGATAGACTATAGGACTAACCTACACAGCAGATAGACTATAGGACTAACCTACACAGCAGATAGATTATAGGACCAACCTACACAGCAGATAGACTATTAGACTGAAATACACAGCAGATAGACTAACCTACACAGCAGATAGACTAGAGGACAAACCTACACAGCAGATAGACTATAGGACAAACCTACACAGCAGATAGACTATCAGACTGAAATACACAGCAGATAGACTATAGGACTAACAGACAAAGCAGATAGACCATAGGACTAACAGACAAAGCAGATAGACTATAGGACTAACCAACACAGCAGATAGACTATAGGACTGACCTACACAGCAGATAGACTATAGGACTAACCTGAACAGCAGATAGACTATAAGACTAACCTACACAGCAGATAGACTATAGGACTGTAGGACTAACCAACACAGCAGATAGACTATAGGACTAAACTACACAGCAGATAGACTATAAGACTAACCTACAAAGCAGATAGACTATCGGACTATAGGACTAACCCACACACCAGATAGACTATAGGACTGACCTACACAGCAGATAGACTATAGGACTGACCCACACAACAGATAGACTATAGGACTAAACTACACAGCAGATAGACTATAGGACTGACCCACACAGCAGATAGACTATAGGACTAACCTACACAGTAGATAGACTATTGGAATAACCTACACAGCAGACAGACTATAGGACTAACCAACACAGCAGATAGACTATAGGACTAACCTACACAGAAGATAGACTAAAAGGACTAACCTACGCAGCAGATAGACTACAGGACTAACCTACACAGCAGATAGACTATAGGACTGACCTACACAGCATATAGACTATAGGACTAACCTACACAGCATATAGACTAAAGGACAACCTACACAGCAGGTAGACTATAGGACTATAGGACTAACCTACACAGCAGATAGACTATAGGACTAACCTACACAGCAGATAGACTACAGGACGACCTACACAGCAGATACACTATAGGACTAATCTACACAGCAGATAGACTATAGGACCAACCTACACAGCAGATAGACTATAGGACTAAAGTACACAGCAGATAGACTACAGGACGACCTACACAGCAGATACACTATAGGACTAACCTACACAGCATATAGACTGAAGGACTAACCTACACAGCAGGTAGACTACAGGACTAACCTACACAGCAGATAGACTATAGGACCAACCTACACAGCAGATAGAATATAGGACTAACCTACACAGCAGATAGACTATAGGACAATAAGACTAACCTACACAGCAAATAGACTATAGGACCAACCTACACAGCAGATAGACTATAGGACCAGCCTACACAGCAGATAGACTAAAGGACTAACCTACACAGCAGGTAGACTATAGGACTATATGACTAACCCACACAGCAGATAGACTACAGGACTAACATACACAGCAGATAGACTATAGGACTAACATACACAGCAGATAGACTATAGGACTAACCTACACAGCAGCTAGACTATAGGACCAACCTACACAGCAGATAGACTATAGGACTCACATACGCAGCATATAGACTATAGGACTAATCTACACAGCAGACAGAATCTAGGACTAACCCACACAGCAGATAGACGATAGGACCAACCTACACAGCATATAGACTATAGGACTAATCTAGACCGCAGATAGACTATAGGACTTACATACACAGCAGATATACTATAGGTCCAACCTACACAGCAGATAGACTAAAGGACTAACCTACACAGCAGATAGACTATAGGACCAACCTACACAGCAGATAGACTTTCGGAATGAAATACACAGCAGATAGACTATAGGACTAACCTACAGAGCAGATAGACTATCGGACTAACCTACAGAGCAGATAGACTATCGGACTGACCTACAAAGCAGATAGACTATAGGACTAACCTACACAGCAGATAGACTGTAGGACCTACCTACACAGCAGATGAACTATAGGACTATAAGACTAACCTACACTGCAGATAGACTATAGGACTAACCTACACAGCAGATAGACTAAAGGACTAACCTACAGAGCAGGTAGACTATAGGACTAACCTACACAGCAGATAGACTATAGGACTAACCCACACAGCAGATAGACTATAGGACTAACCTACACAGCAGATAGACTAAAGGACTAGCCTACACAGCAGATAGACTATAGGACTATAGGACTAACCCACACAGCAGATAGACTATAGGATTAACCTACACAGCAGATAGACTATAGGACTGACCTACACAGCAGATAGACTATAGGACTAACCTGAACAGCAGATAGACTATAGGACTAACCTACACAGCAGATAGACTATAGGACCAACCCACACAGCAGATAGACTATAGGACTAACCTACACAGCAGATAGACTATAGGACTGACCTACACAGCAGATAGACTATAGGACTAACCTGAACAGCAGAAAGATTTTAGGATCAACCTACACAGCAGAGAGACTATAGGACTATAGGACCAACCTACACAGCAGATAGACTATCGGAGTAACCTACACAGCAGATAGACTATCGGACTATCCTACACAGCAGATAGACTATAGGACTAACCTACACAGCAGATAGATTATAGGACCAACCTACACAGCAGATAGACTATCGGAGTAACCTACACAGCAGACAGACTATAGGACTAACCAACACAGCAGATAGACTATAGGACTAACCTACACAGTAGATAGACTATAAGAATAACCTACACAGCAGATAGACTATAGGAATAACCTACACAGCAGATAGACTATAGGACTGACCTACACAGCAGATAGATTATAGGACTAACCTACAAAGTAGACAGACTATAGGACTAACCAACACAGCAGATAGACTATAGGACTAACCTACACAGAAGATAGACTATAGGACTAACCTACGCAGCAGATAGACTACAGGACTAACCTACACAGCAGATAGACTATAGGACTGACCTACACAGCATATAGACTATAGGACTAACCTACACAGCATATAGACTAAAGGACTAACCTACACAGCAGGTAGACTATAGGACTATAGGACTAACCTACACAGCAGATAGACTATAGGACTAACCTACACAGCAGATAGACTATAGGACTATCCTACACAGCAGATAGACTATAGGACTATAGGACTAACCTACACAGCAGATAGACTATAGGACTAACCTACACAGCAGATAGACTATAGGACTAACCTACACAGCAGATAGACTATAGGACTATATGACTAACCCACACAGCAGATAGACTACAGGACTAACCTACACAGCAGATAGACTATAGGACTAACATACACAGCAGATAGACTATAGGACTAACCTACAAAGCAGATAGACTATAGGATTAACGTACACAGCAGATAGATTATAGGACCAACCTACACAGCAGATAGACTATAGGACTATCCTACACAGCAGATAGACTATTAGACTGAAATACACAGCAGATAGACTAACCTACACAGCAGATAGACTATAGGACAAACCTACACAGCAGATAGACTATCAGACTGAAATACACAGCAGATAGACTATAGGACTAACCTACACAGCAGATAGACTATCAGACTGAAATACACAGCAGATAGACTATAGGACTAACCAACGCAGCAGATAGACTATAGGACCTACCTACACAGCAGATAAACTATCAGACTGACCTACACAGCAGGGTAGACTATAGGACTAACCTACAGCGCAGATAGACTATAGGACTATAGGACTAACCCACACAGCAGATAGACTATAGGACTGACCTACACAGCAGATAGACTATAGGACTAACCTGAACAGCAGATAGACTATAAGACTAACCTACACAGCAGATAGACTATAGGATTGTAGGACTAACCCACACAGCAGATAGACTATAGGACTAACCTACACAACAGATAGACTATAGGACTAACCTACACAGCAGATAGACTATAGGACTGACCCACACAGCAGATAGACTATAGGACTAGCCTGAACAGCAGATAGACTATAAGACTAACCTACACAGCAGATAGACTATAGGACTGTAGGACAAACCCACACAGCAGATAGACTATAGGACTAACCTACACAACAGATAGACTATAGGACTATCCTACACAGCAGATAGACTATAGGACTAACCTACACAGTAGATAGACTATTGGAATAACCTACACAGCAGATAGACTATAGGAATAACCTACACAGCAGATAGACTATAGGACTGACCTACACAGCATATAGACTAAAGGACTAACCTACACAGCAGGTAGACTATAGGACTATAGGACTAACCTACACAGCAGATAGACTATGGGACCAACCTACACAGCAGAAAGACTATAGGACCAGCCTACACAGCAGATAGACTATAGGACTAACCTACACAGCAGATAGACTATAGGACTATATGACTAACCTACACAGCAAATAGACTATAGGACCAACCTACACAGCAGATAGACTATAGGACCAGCCTACACAGCAGATAGACTAAAGGACTAACCTACACAGCAGGTAGACTATAGGACTATAGGACTAACCTACACAGCAGATAGACTATAGGACCAACCTACACAGCAGATAGACTATAGGACTATATGACTAACCCACACAGCAGATAGACTACAGGACTAACATACACAGCAGATAGACTATAGGACTAACATACACAGCAGATAGACTATAGGACTAACCTACACAGCAGATAGACTATAGGACCAACCTACACAGCAGATAGACTATAGGACTAACCCACACCGCAGATAGACTATAGGACCAACCTACACAGCAGATAGACTATGGGACTAACCAACACAGCAGATAGACTACAGGACCAACCTACACAGCAGATACACTATAGGACTAACCTACACAGCAGATAGACTATAGGACCAAACTACACAGCAGAGAGACTATAGGACTAACCTACACAGCAGAGAGACTATAGGACCAATCTACACATCAGATAGTATATATGACTGACCTACACAGAAGATAGACAATAGGATCAACCTACACAGCAGATAGACTACAGGACCAACCTACACAGCAGATACACTATAGGACTAACCTACACAGCAGATAGACTATAGGTCCAACCTACACAGCAGAGAGACTATAGGACTATAGGACCAACCTAAACAGCAGATAGAATCTAGGACTAACCCACAGAGCAGATAGACGATAGGACCAACCTACACAGCAGATAGACTACAGGACTAACCTACACAGCAGAAAGACTCTAGGACCAACCTACACAGCAGATAGACTATAGGATCAACGTACACAGCAGAGAGACTATAGGACTATAGGACTAACCTACACAGCAGATAGACTATTTGACCAACCTACACAGCAGAGAGACTATAGGACTAACCTACACAGCAGCTAGACTATAGGACCAACCTACACAGCAGATAGTATATAGGACTGACCTACACAGCAGATAGACTATAGGACTAACCTACACAGCAGATAGACTATAGGACTAACCTACACAGCAGATAGACTATAGGACCAACCCACACAGCAGATAGACTATCGGACTGACCTACAAAGCAGGGTAGACTATAGGACTGACCTACAAAGCAGATAGACTATACGACTCACATACGCAGCATATAGACTATAGGACTAATCTACACAGCAGATAGACTATAGGACTAACCTACACAGCAGATAGACTATAGGACCAACCTACACAGCAGAGAGACAATAGGACTAACCTACACAGCAGAGAGAATATAGGACTAACATACACAGCAGATAGACTATAGGACTGACCTACACAGCAGATAGACTATTGGACTAACCTGAACAGCAGATAGACTATAGGACCAACCTACACATCAGAGAGACTATAGGACTATAGGACCAACCTACACAGCAGATAGACTATAGGACCAACCTAAACAGCAGATAGAATCTAGGACTAACCCACAGAGCAGATAGACTACAGGACTAACCTAAACAGCAGACATACTATCGGACTGACCTACACAGCAGGGTAGACTATAGGACTGACCTACAAAGCAGATAGACTATAGGACTCACATACGCAGCATATAGACTATAGGACTAATCTACACAGCAGACAGAATCTAGGACTAACCCACACAGCAGATAGACGATAGGACCAACCTACACAGCATATAGACTATAGGACTAATCTAGACCGCAGATAGACTATAGGACTTACTTACACAGCAGATATACTATAGGACCAACCTACACAGCAGATAGACTAAAGGACTAACCTACACAGCAGATAGACTATAGGACCAACCTACACAGCAGATAGACTTTCGGAATGAAATACACAGCAGATAGACTATAGGACTAACCTACAGAGCAGATAGACTATCGGACTAACCTACAGAGCAGATAGACTATCGGACTGACCTACAAAGCAGATATACTATAGGACTAACCTACAGAGCAGATAGACTATCGGACTGACCTACAAAGCAGATATACTATAGGACTAACCTACAGAGCAGATAGACTATAGGACTATAGGACTAACCTAAACAGCAGACATACTATCGGACTGACCTGCATAGCAGGGTAGACTATAGGACTAACCTACACAGCAGATAGACTATAGGACTATAAGACTAACCTACACTGCAGATAGACTATAGGACTAACCTACACAGCAGATAGACTAAAGGACTAACCTACACAGCAGGTAGACTATAGGACTAACCTACACTGCAGATAGACTATAGGACTAACCTACACAGCAGATAGACTAAAGGACTAACCTAAACAGCAGGTAGACTATAGGACTATAGGACTAACCTAAACAGCAGACATACTATCGGACTGACCTACACAGCAGGGTAGACTATAGGACTAACCTACACTGCAGATAGACTATAGGACTGACCTACACAGCAGATAGACTATAGGACTAACCTGAACAGCAGAAAGACTTTAGGATCAACCTACACAGCAGAGAGACTATAGGACTATAGGACCAACCTAAACAGCAGATAGAATCTAGGACTAACCCACAGAGCAGATAGACGATAGGACCAACCTACACAGCAGATAGACTACAGGACTAACCTACACAGCAGAAAGACTCTAGGACCAACCTACACAGCAGATAGACTATAGGATCAACGTACACAGCAGAGAGACTATAGGACTATAGGACTAACCTACACAGCAGGTAGACTATAGGACTATAGGACTAACCTAAACAGCAGACATACTATCGGACTGACCTACACAGCAGGGTAGACTATAGGACTAACCTACACAGCAGATAGACTAAAGGACTAACCTACACAGCAGGTAGACTATAGGACTAGCCTACACAGCAGATAGACTATAGGACTATAGGACTAACCCACACAGCAGATAGACTATAGGATTAACCTACACAGCAGATAGACTATAGGACTGACCTACACAGCAGATAGACTATAGGACTAACCTGAACAGCAGATAGACTATAGGGCTAACCTACACAGCAGATAGACTATAGGACCAACCCACACAGCAGATAGACTATAGGACTAACCTACACCGCAGATAGACTATAGGACTGACCTACACAGCAGATAGACTATAGGACTAACCTGAACAGCAGAAAGACTATATGACTAACCTACACAGCAGATAGACTATAGGACAATAAGACTAACCTACACAGCAAATAGACTATAGGACCAACCTACACAGCAGATAGACTATAGGACCAGCCTACACAGCACATAGACTAAAGGACTAACCTACACAGCAGGTAGACTATAGGACTATAGGACTAACCTACACAGCAGATAGACTATAGGACCAACCTACACAGCAGAAAGACTATATGACCAGCCTACACAGCAGATAGACTATAGGACTAACCTGAACAGCAGAAAGACTTTAGGATCAACCTACACAGCAGAGAGACTATAGGACTACAGGACCAACCTAAACAGCAGATAGAATCTAGGACTAACCCACAGAGCAGATAGACGATAGGACCAACCTACACAGCAGATAGACAACAGGACTAACCTACACAGCAGAAAGACTCTAGGACCAACCTACACAGCAGATAGACTATAGGATCAACGTACACAGCAGAGAGACTATAGGACTATAGGACTAACCTACACAGCAGGTAGACTATAGGACTATAGGACTAACCTAAACAGCAGACATACTATCGGACTGACCTACACAGCAGATAGACTATAGGTCCAACCTACACAGCAGAGAGACTATAGGACTAACCTACACAGCAGAGAGACTATAGGACTAACATACACAGCAGATAGACTATAGGACTGACCTACACAGCAGATAGACTATTGGACTAACCTGAACAGCAGATAGACTATAGGACCAACCTACACAGCAGAGAGACTATAGGACTATAGGACCAACCTACACAGCAGATAGACTATAGGACCAACCTAAACAGCAGATAGAATCTAGGACTAACCCACAGAGCAGATAGACGATAGGACCAACCTACACAGCAGATAGACTACAGGACTAACCTAAACAGCAGACATACTATCGGACTGACCTACACAGCAGGGTAGACTATAGGACTGACCTACAAAGCAGATAGACTATAGGACTCACATACGCAGCATATAGACTATAGGACTAATCTACACAGCAGACAGAATCTAGGACTAACCCACACAGCAGATAGACGATAGGACCAACCTACACAGCATATAGACTATAGGACTAATCTAGACCGCAGATAGACTATAGGACTTACATACACAGCAGATATACTATAGGACCAACCTACACAGCAGATAGACTAAAGGACTAACCTACACAGCAGATAGACTATAGGACCAACCTACACAGCAGATAGACTATAGGATCAACGTACACAGCAGAGAGACTATAGGACTATAGGACTAACCTACACAGCAGATAGACTATAGGATCAACGTACACAGCAGAGAGACTATAGGACTATAGGACTAACCTACACAGCAGATAGACTATTTGACCAACCTACACAGCAGAGAGACTATAGGACTAACCTACACAGCAGCTAGACTATAGGACCAACCTACACAGCAGATAGTATATAGGACTGACCTACACAGCAGATAGACTATAGGACTAACCTACACAGCAGATAGACTATAGGACTAACCTACACAGCAGATAGACTATAGGACCAACCCACACAGCAGATAGACTATCGGACTGACCTACAAAGCAGGGTAGACTATAGGACTGACCTACAAAGCAGATAGACTATAGGACTCACATACGCAGCATATAGACTATAGGACTAATCTACACAGCAGATAGACTATAGGACTAACCTACACAGCAGATAGACTATAGGACCAACCTACACAGCAGAGAGACAATAGGACTAACCTACACAGCAGAGAGAATATAGGACTAACATACACAGCAGATAGACTATAGGACTGACCTACACAGCAGATAGACTATTGGACTAACCTGAACAGCAGATAGACTATAGGACCAACCTACACATCAGAGAGACTATAGGACTATAGGACCAACCTACACAGCAGATAGACTATAGGACCAACCTAAACAGCAGATAGAATCTAGGACTAACCCACAGAGCAGATAGACTACAGGACTAACCTAAACAGCAGACATACTATCGGACTGACCTACACAGCAGGGTAGACTATAGGACTGACCTACAAAGCAGATAGACTATAGGACTCACATACGCAGCATATAGACTATAGGACTAATCTACACAGCAGACAGAATCTAGGACTAACCCACACAGCAGATAGACGATAGGACCAACCTACACAGCATATAGACTATAGGACTAATCTAGACCGCAGATAGACTATAGGACTTACTTACACAGCAGATATACTATAGGACCAACCTACACAGCAGATAGACTAAAGGACTAACCTACACAGCAGATAGACTATAGGACCAACCTACACAGCAGATAGACTTTCGGAATGAAATACACAGCAGATAGACTATAGGACTAACCTACAGAGCAGATAGACTATCGGACTAACCTACAGAGCAGATAGACTATCGGACTGACCTACAAAGCAGATATACTATAGGACTAACCTACAGAGCAGATAGACTATCGGACTGACCTACAAAGCAGATATACTATAGGACTAACCTACAGAGCAGATAGACTATAGGACTATAGGACTAACCTAAACAGCAGACATACTATCGGACTGACCTGCATAGCAGGGTAGACTATAGGACTAACCTACACAGCAGATAGACTATAGGACTATAAGACTAACCTACACTGCAGATAGACTATAGGACTAACCTACACAGCAGATAGACTAAAGGACTAACCTACACAGCAGAAAGACTCTAGGACCAACCTACACAGCAGATAGACTATAGGATCAACGTACACAGCAGAGAGACTATAGGACTATAGGACTAACCTACACAGCAGGTAGACTATAGGACTATAGGACTAACCTAAACAGCAGACATACTATCGGACTGACCTACACAGCAGATAGACTATAGGTCCAACCTACACAGCAGAGAGACTATAGGACTAACCTACACAGCAGAGAGACTATAGGACTAACATACACAGCAGATAGACTATAGGACTGACCTACACAGCAGATAGACTATTGGACTAACCTGAACAGCAGATAGACTATAGGACCAACCTACACAGCAGAGAGACTATAGGACTATAGGACCAACCTACACAGCAGATAGACTATAGGACCAACCTAAACAGCAGATAGAATCTAGGACTAACCCACAGAGCAGATAGACGATAGGACCAACCTACACAGCAGATAGACTACAGGACTAACCTAAACAGCAGACATACTATCGGACTGACCTACACAGCAGGGTAGACTATAGGACTGACCTACAAAGCAGATAGACTATAGGACTCACATACGCAGCATATAGACTATAGGACTAATCTACACAGCAGACAGAATCTAGGACTAACCCACACAGCAGATAGACGATAGGACCAACCTACACAGCATATAGACTATAGGACTAATCTAGACCGCAGATAGACTATAGGACTTACATACACAGCAGATATACTATAGGACCAACCTACACAGCAGATAGACTAAAGGACTAACCTACACAGCAGATAGACTATAGGACCAACCTACACAGCAGATAGACTATAGGATCAACGTACACAGCAGAGAGACTATAGGACTATAGGACTAACCTACACAGCAGATAGACTATAGGATCAACGTACACAGCAGAGAGACTATAGGACTATAGGACTAACCTACACAGCAGATAGACTATTTGACCAACCTACACAGCAGAGAGACTATAGGACTAACCTACACAGCAGCTAGACTATAGGACCAACCTACACAGCAGATAGTATATAGGACTGACCTACACAGCAGATAGACTATAGGACTAACCTACACAGCAGATAGACTATAGGACTAACCTACACAGCAGATAGACTATAGGACCAACCCACACAGCAGATAGACTATCGGACTGACCTACAAAGCAGGGTAGACTATAGGACTGACCTACAAAGCAGATAGACTATAGGACTCACATACGCAGCATATAGACTATAGGACTAATCTACACAGCAGATAGACTATAGGACTAACCTACACAGCAGATAGACTATAGGACCAACCTACACAGCAGAGAGACAATAGGACTAACCTACACAGCAGAGAGAATATAGGACTAACATACACAGCAGATAGACTATAGGACTGACCTACACAGCAGATAGACTATTGGACTAACCTGAACAGCAGATAGACTATAGGACCAACCTACACATCAGAGAGACTATAGGACTATAGGACCAACCTACACAGCAGATAGACTATAGGACCAACCTAAACAGCAGATAGAATCTAGGACTAACCCACAGAGCAGATAGACTACAGGACTAACCTAAACAGCAGACATACTATCGGACTGACCTACACAGCAGGGTAGACTATAGGACTGACCTACAAAGCAGATAGACTATAGGACTCACATACGCAGCATATAGACTATAGGACTAATCTACACAGCAGACAGAATCTAGGACTAACCCACACAGCAGATAGACGATAGGACCAACCTACACAGCATATAGACTATAGGACTAATCTAGACCGCAGATAGACTATAGGACTTACTTACACAGCAGATATACTATAGGACCAACCTACACAGCAGATAGACTAAAGGACTAACCTACACAGCAGATAGACTATAGGACCAACCTACACAGCAGATAGACTTTCGGAATGAAATACACAGCAGATAGACTATAGGACTAACCTACAGAGCAGATAGACTATCGGACTAACCTACAGAGCAGATAGACTATCGGACTGACCTACAAAGCAGATATACTATAGGACTAACCTACAGAGCAGATAGACTATCGGACTGACCTACAAAGCAGATATACTATAGGACTAACCTACAGAGCAGATAGACTATAGGACTATAGGACTAACCTAAACAGCAGACATACTATCGGACTGACCTGCATAGCAGGGTAGACTATAGGACTAACCTACACAGCAGATAGACTATAGGACTATAAGACTAACCTACACTGCAGATAGACTATAGGACTAACCTACACAGCAGATAGACTAAAGGACTAACCTACACAGCAGGTAGACTATAGGACTAACCTACACTGCAGATAGACTATAGGACTAACCTACACAGCAGATAGACTAAAGGACTAACCTAAACAGCAGGTAGACTATAGGACTATAGGACTAACCTAAACAGCAGACATACTATCGGACTGACCTACACAGCAGGGTAGACTATAGGACTAACCTACACTGCAGATAGACTATAGGACTGACCTACACAGCAGATAGACTATAGGACTAACCTGAACAGCAGAAAGACTTTAGGATCAACCTACACAGCAGAGAGACTATAGGACTATAGGACCAACCTAAACAGCAGATAGAATCTAGGACTAACCCACAGAGCAGATAGACGATAGGACCAACCTACACAGCAGATAGACTACAGGACTAACCTACACAGCAGAAAGACTCTAGGACCAACCTACACAGCAGATAGACTATAGGATCAACGTACACAGCAGAGAGACTATAGGACTATAGGACTAACCTACACAGCAGGTAGACTATAGGACTATAGGACTAACCTAAACAGCAGACATACTATCGGACTGACCTACACAGCAGGGTAGACTATAGGACTAACCTACACAGCAGATAGACTAAAGGACTAACCTACACAGCAGGTAGACTATAGGACTAGCCTACACAGCAGATAGACTATAGGACTATAGGACTAACCCACACAGCAGATAGACTATAGGATTAACCTACACAGCAGATAGACTATAGGACTGACCTACACAGCAGATAGACTATAGGACTAACCTGAACAGCAGATAGACTATAGGGCTAACCTACACAGCAGATAGACTATAGGACCAACCCACACAGCAGATAGACTATAGGACTAACCTACACCGCAGATAGACTATAGGACTGACCTACACAGCAGATAGACTATAGGACTAACCTGAACAGCAGAAAGACTATATGACTAACCTACACAGCAGATAGACTATAGGACAATAAGACTAACCTACACAGCAAATAGACTATAGGACCAACCTACACAGCAGATAGACTATAGGACCAGCCTACACAGCACATAGACTAAAGGACTAACCTACACAGCAGGTAGACTATAGGACTATAGGACTAACCTACACAGCAGATAGACTATAGGACCAACCTACACAGCAGAAAGACTATATGACCAGCCTACACAGCAGATAGACTATAGGACTAACCTGAACAGCAGAAAGACTTTAGGATCAACCTACACAGCAGAGAGACTATAGGACTACAGGACCAACCTAAACAGCAGATAGAATCTAGGACTAACCCACAGAGCAGATAGACGATAGGACCAACCTACACAGCAGATAGACAACAGGACTAACCTACACAGCAGAAAGACTCTAGGACCAACCTACACAGCAGATAGACTATAGGATCAACGTACACAGCAGAGAGACTATAGGACTATAGGACTAACCTACACAGCAGGTAGACTATAGGACTATAGGACTAACCTAAACAGCAGACATACTATCGGACTGACCTACACAGCAGATAGACTATAGGTCCAACCTACACAGCAGAGAGACTATAGGACTAACCTACACAGCAGAGAGACTATAGGACTAACATACACAGCAGATAGACTATAGGACTGACCTACACAGCAGATAGACTATTGGACTAACCTGAACAGCAGATAGACTATAGGACCAACCTACACAGCAGAGAGACTATAGGACTATAGGACCAACCTACACAGCAGATAGACTATAGGACCAACCTAAACAGCAGATAGAATCTAGGACTAACCCACAGAGCAGATAGACGATAGGACCAACCTACACAGCAGATAGACTACAGGACTAACCTAAACAGCAGACATACTATCGGACTGACCTACACAGCAGGGTAGACTATAGGACTGACCTACAAAGCAGATAGACTATAGGACTCACATACGCAGCATATAGACTATAGGACTAATCTACACAGCAGACAGAATCTAGGACTAACCCACACAGCAGATAGACGATAGGACCAACCTACACAGCATATAGACTATAGGACTAATCTAGACCGCAGATAGACTATAGGACTTACATACACAGCAGATATACTATAGGACCAACCTACACAGCAGATAGACTAAAGGACTAACCTACACAGCAGATAGACTATAGGACCAACCTACACAGCAGATAGACTTTCGGAATGAAATACACAGCAGATAGACTATAGGACTAACCTACAGAGCAGATAGACTATCGGACTAACCTACAGAGCAGATAGACTATCGGACTGACCTACAAAGCAGATATACTATATGACTAACCTACAGAGCAGATAGACTATCGGACTGACCTACAAAGCAGATATACTATAGGACTAACCTACAGAGCAGATAGACTATAGGACTATAGGACTAACCTAAACAGCAGACATACTATCGGACTGACCTGCATAGCAGGGTAGACTATAGGACTAACCTACACAGCAGATAGACTATAGGACTATAAGACTAACCTACACTGCAGATAGACTATAGGACTAACCAACACAGCAGATAGACTAAAGGACTAACCTACACTGCAGATAGACTATAGGACTAAACTACACAGCAGATAGACTAAAGGACTAACCTAAACAGCAGGTAGACTATAGGACTATAGGACTAACCTAAACAGCAGACATACTATCGGACTGACCTACACAGCAGGGTAGACTATAGGACTAACCTACACTGCAGATAGACTATAGGACTGACCTACACAGCAGATAGACTATAGGACTAACCTGAACAGCAGAAAGACTTTAGGATCAACCTACACAGCAGAGAGACTATAGGTCTATAGGACCAACCTAAACAGCAGATAGAATCTAGGACTAACCCACAGAGCAGATAGACGATAGGACCAACCTACACAGCAGATAGACTACAGGACTAACCTACACAGCAGAAAGACTCTAGGACCAACCTACACAGCAGATAGACTATAGGATCAACGTACACAGCAGAGAGACTATAGGACTATAGGACTAACCTACACAGCAGGTAGACTATAGGACTATAGGACTAACCTAAACAGCAGACATACTATCGGACTGACCTACACAGCAGATAGACTAAAGGACTAACCTACACAGCAGGTAGACTATAGGACTAGCCTACACAGCAGATAGACTATAGGACTATAGGACTAACCCACACAGCAGATAGACTATAGGATTAACCTACACAGCAGATAGACTATAGGACTGACCTACACAGCAGATAGACTATAGGACTAACCTGAACAGCAGATAGACTATAGGGCTAACCTACACAGCAGATAGACTATAGGACCAACCCACACAGCAGATAGACTATAGGACTAACCTACACCGCAGATAGACTATAGGACTAACCTGAACAGCAGAAAGACTATAGGACTAACCTACACAGCAGATAGACTATAGGACAATAAGACTAACCTACACAGCAAATAGACTATAGGACCAACCTACACAGCAGATAGACTATAGGACCAGCCTACACAGCACATAGACTAAAGGACTAACCTACACAGCAGGTAGACTATAGGACTATAGGACTAACCTACACAGCAGATAGACTATAGGACCAACCTACACAGCAGAAAGACTATATGACCAGCCTACACAGCAGATAGACTATAGGACTAACCTGAACAGCAGAAAGACTTTAGGATCAACCTACACAGCAGAGAGACTATAGGACTATAGGACCAACCTAAACAGCAGATAGAATCTAGGACTAACCCACACAGCAGATAGACTATAGGACCAACCTACACAGCAGATAGACAATGGGACTAACCAACACAGCAGATAGACTACAGGACCAACCTACACAGCAGATACACTATAGGACTAACCTACACAGCAGATAGACTATAGGACCAAACTACACAGCAGAGAGACTATAGGACTAACCTACACAGCAGAGAGACTATAGGACCAATCTACACATCAGATAGTATATATGACTGACCTACACAGAAGATAGACAATAGGATCAACCTACACAGCAGATAGACTACAGGACCAACATACACAGCAGATACACTATAGGACTAACCTACACAGCAGATAGACTATAGGACCAACCTACACAGCAGAGAGACTATAGGACTAACCTACACAGCAGAGAGACTATAGGACTAACATACACAGCAGATAGACTATAGGACTGACCTACACAGCAGATAGACTATTGGACTAACCTGAACAGCAGATAGACTATAGGACCAACCTACACAGCAGAGAGACTATAGGACTATAGGACCAACCTACACAGCAGATAGACTATAGGACCAACCTAAACAGCAGATAGAATCTAGGACTAACCCACAGAGCAGATAGACGATAGGACCAACCTACACAGCAGATAGACTACAGGACTAACCTAAACAGCAGACATACTATCGGACTGACCTACACAGCAGGGTAGACTATAGGACTGACCTACAAAGCAGATAGACTATAGGACTCACATACGCAGCATATAGACTATAGGACTAATCTACACAGCAGACAGAATCTAGGACTAACCCACACAGCAGATAGACGATAGGACCAACCTACACAGCATATAGACTATAGGACTAATCTAGACCGCAGATAGACTATAGGACTTACATACACAGCAGATATACTATAGGACCAACCTACACAGCAGATAGACTAAAGGACTAACTTACACAGCAGATAGACTATAGGACCAACCTACACAGCAGATAGACTTTCGGAATGAAATACACAGCAGATAGACTATAGGACTAACCTACAGAGCAGATAGACTATCGGACTAACCTACAGAGCAGATAGACTATCGGACTGACCTACAAAGCAGATATACTATAGGACTAACCTACAGAGCAGATAGACTATAGGACTATAGGACTAACCTAAACAGCAGACATACTATCGGACTGACCTGCATAGCAGGGTAGACTATAGGACTAACCTACACAGCAGATAGACTATAGGACTATAAGACTAACCTACACTGCAGATAGACTATAGGACTGACCTACACAGCAGATAGACTATAGGACTAACCTGAACAGCAGAAAGACTTTAGGATCAACCTACACAGCAGAGAGACTATAGGACTATAGGACCAACCTAAAGAGCAGATAGAATCTAGGACTAACCCACAGAGCAGATAGACGATAGGACCAACCTACACAGCAGATAGACTACAGGACTAACCTACACAGCAGAAAGACTCTAGGACCAACCTACACAGCAGATAGACTATAGGATCAACGTACACAGCAGAGAGACTATAGGACTATAGGACTAACCTACACAGCAGGTAGACTATAGGACTATAGGACTAACCTAAACAGCAGACATACTATCGGACTGACCTACACAGCAGATAGACTAAAGGACTAACCTACACAGCAGGTAGACTATAGGACTAGCCTACACAGCAGATAGACTATAGGACTATAGGACTAACCCACACAGCAGATAGACTATAGGATTAACCTACACAGCAGATAGACTATAGGACTGACCTACACAGCAGATAGACTATAGGACTAACCTGAACAGCAGATAGACTATAGGGCTAACCTACACAGCAGATAGACTATAGGACCAACCCACACAGCAGATAGACTATAGGACTAACCTACACCGCAGATAGACTATAGGACTAACCTGAACAGCAGAAAGACTATAGGACTAACCTACACAGCAGATAGACTATAGGACAATAAGACTAACCTACACAGCAAATAGACTATAGGACCAACCTACACAGCAGATAGACTATAGGACCAGCCTACACAGCACATAGACTAAAGGACTAACCTACACAGCAGGTAGACTATAGGACTATAGGACTAACCTACACAGCAGATAGACTATAGGACCAACCTACACAGCAGAAAGACTATATGACCAGCCTACACAGCAGATAGACTATAGGACTAACCTGAACAGCAGAAAGACTTTAGGATCAACCTACACAGCAGAGAGACTATAGGACTATAGGACCAACCTAAACAGCAGATAGAATCTAGGACTAACCCACACAGCAGATAGACTATAGGACCAACCTACACAGCAGATAGACTATGGGACTAACCAACACAGCAGATAGACTACAGGACCAACCTACACAGCAGATACACTATATGACTAACCTACACAGCAGATAGACTATAGGACCAAACTACACAGCAGAGAGACTATAGGACTAACCTACACAGCAGAGAGACTATAGGACCAATCTACACATCAGATAGTATATATGACTGACCTACACAGAAGATAGACAATAGGATCAACCTACACAGCAGATAGACTACAGGACCAACATACACAGCAGATACACTATAGGACTAACCTACACAGCAGATAGACTATAGGACCAACCTACACAGCAGAGAGACTATAGGACTAACCTACACAGCAGAGAGACTATAGGACTAACATACACAGCAGATAGACTATAGGACTGACCTACACAGCAGATAGACTATTGGACTAACCTGAACAGCAGATAGACTATAGGACCAACCTACACAGCAGAGAGACTATAGGACTATAGGACCAACCTACACAGCAGATAGACTATAGGACCAACCTAAACAGCAGATAGAATCTAGGACTAACCCACAGAGCAGATAGACGATAGGACCAACCTACACAGCAGATAGACTACAGGACTAACCTAAACAGCAGACATACTATCGGACTGACCTACACAGCAGGGTAGACTATAGGACTGACCTACAAAGCAGATAGACTATAGGACTCACATACGCAGCATATAGACTATAGGACTAATCTACACAGCAGACAGAATCTAGGACTAACCCACACAGCAGATAGACGATAGGACCAACCTACACAGCATATAGACTATAGGACTAATCTAGACCGCAGATAGACTATAGGACTTACATACACAGCAGATATACTATAGGACCAACCTACACAGCAGATAGACTAAAGGACTAACTTACACAGCAGATAGACTATAGGACCAACCTACACAGCAGATAGACTTTCGGAATGAAATACACAGCAGATAGACTATAGGACTAACCTACAGAGCAGATAGACTATCGGACTAACCTACAGAGCAGATAGACTATCGGACTGACCTACAAAGCAGATATACTATAGGACTAACCTACAGAGCAGATAGACTATAGGACTATAGGACTAACCTAAACAGCAGACATACTATCGGACTGACCTGCATAGCAGGGTAGACTATAGGACTAACCTACACAGCAGATAGACTATAGGACTATAAGACTAACCTACACTGCAGATAGACTATAGGACTGACCTACACAGCAGATAGACTATAGGACTAACCTGAACAGCAGAAAGACTTTAGGATCAACCTACACAGCAGAGAGACTATAGGACTATAGGACCAACCTAAAGAGCAGATAGAATCTAGGACTAACCCACAGAGCAGATAGACGATAGGACCAACCTACACAGCAGATAGACTACAGGACTAACCTACACAGCAGAAAGACTCTAGGACCAACCTACACAGCAGATAGACTATAGGATCAACGTACACAGCAGAGAGACTATAGGACTATAGGACTAACCTACACAGCAGGTAGACTATAGGACTATAGGACTAACCTAAACAGCAGACATACTATCGGACTGACCTACACAGCAGGGTAGACTATAGGACTAGCCTACACAGCAGATAGACTATAGGACTAACCTACACAGCAGATAGCCTAAAGGACTAACCTACACAGCAGGTAGACTATAGGACTAGCCTACACAGCAGATAGACTATAGGACTATAGGACTAACCCACACAGCAGATAGACTATAGGATTAACCTACACAGCAGATAGACTATAGGACTGACCTACACAGCAGATAGACTATAGGACTAACCTGAACAGCAGATAGACTATAGGGCTAACCTACACAGCAGATAGACTATAGGACCAACCCACACAGCAGATAGACTATAGGACTAACCTACACAGCAGATAGACTATAGGACTGACCTACACAGCAGATAGACTATAGGACTAACCTGAACAGCAGAAAGACTTTAGGATCAACCTACACAGCAGAGAGACTATAGGACTATAGGACCAACCTAAACAGCAGATAGAATCTAGGACTAACCCACAGAGCAGATAGACGATAGGACCAACCTACACAGCAGATAGACTACAGGACTAACCTACACAGCAGAAAGACTCTAGGACCAACCTACACAGCAGATAGACTATAGGATCAACGTACACAGCAGAGAGACTATAGGACTATAGGACTAACCTACACAGCAGATAGACTATTTGACCAACCTACACAGCAGATAGTATATAGGACTGACCTACACAGCAGATAGACTATAGGACTAACCTACACAGCAGATAGACTATAGGACCAACCGACACATCAGATAGACTATATGACTAACCTACACAGCAGATAGTATATAGGACTGACCTACACAGCAGATAGACTATAGGACTAACCTACACAGCAGATAGACTATAGGACTAACCTACACAGCAGATAGACTATAGGACCAACCCACACAGCAGATAGACTATCGGACTGACCTACAAAGCAGGGTAGACTATAGGACTGACCTACAAAGCAGATAGACTATAGGACTCACATACGCAGCATATAGACTATAGGACTAATCTACACAGCAGATAGACTATAGGACTAACCTACACAGCAGATAGACTATAGGACCAACCTACACAGCAGAGAGACAATAGGACTAACCTACACAGCAGAGAGAATATAGGACTAACATACACAGCAGATAGACTATAGGACTGACCTACACAGCAGATAGACTATTGGACTAACCTGAACAGCAGATAGACTATAGGACCAACCTACACATCAGAGAGACTATAGGACTATAGGACCAACCTACACAGCAGATAGACTATAGGACCAACCTAAACAGCAGATAGAATCTAGGACTAACCCACAGAGCAGATAGACGATAGGACCAACCTACACAGCAGATAGACTACAGGACTAACCTAAACAGCAGACATACTATCGGACTGACCTACACAGCAGGGTAGACTATAGGACTGACCTACAAAGCAGATAGACTATAGGACTCACATACGCAGCATATAGACTATAGGACTAATCTACACAGCAGACAGAATCTAGGACTAACCCACACAGCAGATAGACGATAGGACCAACCTACACAGCATATAGACTATAGGACTAATCTAGACCGCAGATAGACTATAGGACTTACATACACAGCAGATATACTATAGGACCAACCTACACAGCAGATAGACTATAGGACTATAGGACTAACCTACACAGCAGGTAGACTATAGGACTATAGGACTAACCTAAACAGCAGACATACTATCGGACTGACCTACACAGCAGGGTAGACTATAGGACTAGCCTACACAGCAGATAGACTATAGGACTAACCTACACAGCAGATAGACTAAAGGACTAACCTACACAGCAGGTAGACTATAGGACTAGCCTACACAGCAGATAGACTATAGGACTATAGGACTAACCCACACAGCAGATAGACTATAGGATTAACCTACACAGCAGATAGACTATAGGACTGACCTACACAGCAGATAGACTATAGGACTAACCTGAACAGCAGATAGACTATAGGGCTAACCTACACAGCAGATAGACTATAGGACCAACCCACACAGCAGATAGACTATAGGACTGACCTACACAGCATATAGACTATAGGACTAACCTACACAGCATATAGACTAAAGGACTAACCTACACAGCAGGTAGACTATAGGACTATAGGACTAACCTACACAGCAGATAGACTATAGGACTAACCTACACCGCAGATAGACTATAGGACTGACCTACACAGCAGATAGACTATAGGACTAACCTGAACAGCAGAAAGACTTTAGGATCAACCTACACAGCAGAGAGACTATAGGACTATAGGACCAACCTAAACAGCAGATAGAATCTAGGACTAACCCACAGAGCAGATAGACGATAGGACCAACCTACACAGCAGATAGACTACAGGACTAACCTACACAGCAGAAAGACTCTAGGACCAACCTACACAGCAGATAGACTATAGGATCAACGTACACAGCAGAGAGACTATAGGACTATAGGACTAACCTACACAGCAGATAGACTATTTGACCAACCTACACAACAGAGAGACTATAGGACTAACCTACACAGCAGATAGACTATATGACTAACCTACACAGCAGATAGTATATAGGACTGACCTACACAGCAGATAGACTATAGGACTAACCTAAACAGCAGATAGACTATAGGACTGACCAACAAAGCAGATAGACTATACGACTCACATACGCAGCATATAGACTATAGGACTAATCTACACAGCAGATAGACTATAGGACTAACCTACACAGCAGATAGACTATAGGACTAACCAACACAGCAGATATACTATAGGACCAACCTACACAGCATATAGACTATAGGACTAATCTAGACCGCAGATAGACTATAGGACTAACCAACACAGCAGATATACTATAGGACCAACTTACACAGCAAATAGACTAAAGGACTAACCTACACAGCAGATAGACTATAGGACCAACCTACACAGCAGATAGACCATCGGAATGAAATACACAGCAGATAGACTATAGGACTAACCTACAGAGCAGATAGACTATCGGACTGACCTACAAAGCAGATAGACTATAGGACTAACCTACACAGCAGAGGGACTGTAGGACATACCTACACAGCAGATAAACTATAGGACTGTAAGACTAACCTACACTGCAGATAGACTATAGAACTAACCTACACAGCAGATAGACTAAAGGACTAACCTACACAGCAGGTAGACTATAGGACTATAGGACTAACCTAAACAGCAGAAATACTATCGGACTGACCTACACAGCAGGGTAGACTATAGGACTAGCCTACACAGCAGATAGACTATAGGACTATAGGACTAACCCACACAGCAGATAGACTATAGGATTAACCTACACAGCAGATAGACTATAGGACTGACCTACACAGCAGATAGACTATAGGACTAACCTGAACAGCAGATAGACTATAGGAATAACCTACACAGCAGATCGACTATAGGACCAACCCACACAGCAGATAGACTATAGGACTAACCTACACAGCAGATAGACTATAGGACTGACCTACACAGCAGATAGACTATAGGACTAACCTGAACAGCAGAAAGACTTTAGGATCAACCTACACAGCAGAGAGACTATAGGACTATAGGACTAACCTACACAGCAGATAGACTATAGGACTGACCTACACAGCAGATAGACTATAGGACTAACCTGAACAGCAGAAAGACTTTAGGATCAACCTACACAGCAGAGAGACTATAGGACTATAGGACTAACCTACACAGCAGATAGACGATAGGACCAACCTAAACAGCAGATAGAATCTAGGACTAACCCACAGAGCAGATAGACGATAGGACCAACCTACACAGCAGATAGACTACAGGACTAACCTACACAGCAGAAAGACTCTAGGACCAACCTACACAGCAGATAGACTATAGGATCAACGTACACAGCAGAGAGACTATAGGACTATAGGACTAACCTACACAGCAGATAGACTATTTGACCAACCTACACAGCAGAGAGACTATAGGACTAACCTACACAGCAGATAGACTATAGGACCAACCGACACATCAGATAGACTATATGACTAACCTACACAGCAGATAGTATATAGGACTGACCTACACAGCAGATAGACTATAGGACTAACCTAAACAGCAGATAGACTATAGGATCAACGTACACAGCAGAGAGACTATAGGACTATAGGACCAACCTACACAGCAGAGAGACTATAGGACCAACCTACACAGCAGATAGAATCTAGGACTAACCCACACAGCAGATAGACGATAGGACCAACATACACAGCATATAGACTATAGGACTAATCTACACAGCAGATAGACTATAGGACTAATCAACACAGCAAATAGACTACAGGACCAACCTACACAGCAGATACACTATAGGACTAACCTACACAGAAGATAGACAATAGGACCAACCTAAACAGCAGAGAGACTATAGGACTATAGGACTAACCTACACAGCAGATAGACTATAGGACCAACCTCCACAGGAGATAGACTATAGGACTAATCTAGACCGCAGATAGACTATAGGACTTACATACACAGCAGATATACTATTGGACCAACCTACACAGCAGATAGACTATCGGACTGACCTACACAGCAGATAGACTATAGGACTAGCCTACACAGCAGATAGACTTTCGGAATGAAATACACAGCAGATAGACTATAGGACTAACCTACAGAGCAGATAGACTATCGGACTGACCTACACAGCAGATAGACTATAGGACCAACCTACACAGCAGACAGAATCTAGGACTAACCCACACAGCAGATAGACGATAGGACCAACCTACACAGCATATAGACTATAGGACTAATCTAGACCGCAGATAGACTATAGGACTTACATACACAGCAGATATACTATTGGACCAACCTACACAGCAGATAGACTATTGGACCAACCTACACAGCAGATAGACTTTCGGAATGAAATACACAGCAGATAGACTATAGGACTAACCTACACAGCAGAGGGACTGTAGGACATACCTACACAGGTGATAAACTATAGGACTATGAGACTAAACTACACTGCAGATAGAATATAGGACTAACCTACACAGCAGATAGACTAAAGAACTAACCTACACAGCAGGTAGACTATAGGACTATAGGACTAAACTACACAGCAGACATACCATCGGACTGACCTGCATAGCAGGGTAGACTATAGGACTAGCCTACACAGCAAATAGACTATAGGACTATAGGACTAACCCACACAGCAGATAGACTATAGGACTAACCCACACAGCAGATAGAGTATAGGACTAACCTACACAGCAGATAGACTATAGGACTAACCTGAACAGCAGATAGACTATAGGACTAACATACACAGCAGATAGACTATAGGACCAAACAACACAGCAGATAGACTATAGGACTATAGGACTAACCCACACAGCAGATAGACTATAGGACTAACCTACACAGTAGATAGACTATAGGAATGACCTACACGGCAGATAGACTATAGGACTAATCTGAACAGCAGATAGACTATAGGACTAATCTAGACCGCAGAAAGACTATAGGACTTACATACACAGCAGATATACTATTGGACCAACCTACACAGCAGATAGACTAACGGACTAACCTACACAGCAGATAGACTATAGGACCAACCTACACAGCAGATAGACTATAGGATCAACGTACACAGCAGAGAGACTATAGGACTATAGGACTAACCTACACAGCAGAGAGACTATATGACCAACCTACACAGCAGATAGAATCTAGGACTAACCCACACAGCAGATAGACGATAGCACCAACATACACAGCATATAGACTATAGGACTAATCTACACAGCAGATAGACTATAGGACTAATCAACACAGCAGATAGACTACAGGACCAACCTACACAGCAGATACACTATAGGACTAACCTACACAGAAGATAGACAATAGGACCAACCTAAACAGCAGAGAGACTATAGGACTATAGGACTAACCTACACAGCAGATAGACTATAGGACCAACCTACACAGCAGACAGAATCTAGGACTAACCCACACAGCAGATAGACGATAGGACCAACCTACACAGCATATAGACTATAGGACTAATCTAGACCGCAGATAGACTATAGGACTTACATACACAGCAGATATACTATTGGACCAACCTACACAGCAGATAGACTAACGGACTAACCTACACAGCAGATAGACTATAGGACCAACCTACACAGCAGATAGACTTTCGGAATGAAATACACAGCAGATAGACTATAGGACTAACCTACAGAGCAGATAGACTATCGGACTGACCTACACAGCAGATAGACTATAGGACCAACCTACACAGCAGACAGAATCTAGGACTAACCCACACAGCAGATAGACGATAGGACCAACCTACACAGCATATAGACTATAGGACTAATCTAGACCGCAGATAGACTATAGGACTTACATACACAGCAGATATACTATTGGACCAACCTACACAGCAGATAGACTAACGGACTAACCTACACAGCAGATAGACTATAGGACCAACCTACACAGCAGATAGACTTTCGGAATGAAATACACAGCAGATAGACTATAGGACTAACCTACACAGCAGATAGACTGTAGGACCTACCTACACAGGTGATAAACTATAGGACTATAAGACTAAACTACACTGCAGATAGACTATAGGACTAACCTACACAGCAGATAGACTAAAGGACTAACCTACACAGCAGGTAGACTATAGGACTAATTCATTTACATTTAAGTCATTTAGCAGACACTCTTATCCAGAGCGACTTACAAATTGGTGAATTCACCTTCTGACATCCAGTGGAACAGCCACTTTACAATAGTGCATCTAAATCATTAAGGGGGGGGGTGGTGAGAAGGATTACTAATCTACACAGCAGATAGACTATAGGACTAACCTACACAGCAGACATACTATCGGACTGACCTGCATAGCAGGGTAGACTATAGGACTAGCCTACACAGCAGATAGACTATAGGACTATCGGACTAACCCACACAGCAGATAGACTATAGGACTAACCCACACAGCAGATAGACTATGGGACTGACCTACACAGCAGATAGACTATAGGACTAACCTGAACAGCAGATAGACTATAGGACTAACATACACAGCAGAGAGACTATAGGACCAACCTACACAGCAGATAGACTATAGGACTATAGGACTAACCCACACAGCAGATAGACTATAGGACTAACCTACACAGTAGATAGACTATAGGAATGACCTACACAGCAGATAGACTATAGGACTAACCTGAACAGCAGATAGACTATAGGACTGACCGACACAGCTGATAGACTATAGGACTAACCTACACAGCAGATAGAATATAGGACTAACCTACACAGCAGATAGACTATAGGACCAACCTACATAGCAGATAGACTATAGGACCAACCTACACAGCAGATACACTACAGGACCTACCTACACAGCAGATAGACTATAGGACGAACCTACACAGCAGAGAGACTGTAGGACTAACCTACACAGCAGATAGTATATAGGACTGACCTTCACAGAAGATAGACTATAGGATCAACGTACACAGCAGAGAGACTATAGGACTATAGGACTAACCTACACAGCAGATAGACTATAGGACCAACCTACAAAGCAGATAGAATCTAGGACTAACCCACACAGCAGATAGACGACAGGACCAACCTACACAGCAGATAGACTATAGGACCACCCTACACAGCAGATAGACTATAAGACTAACCTACACAGCAGATAGTATATAGGACTAACCAACACAGAATATAGACTATAGGACTAACCTACACAGCAGATAGACTATAGGACTAACCAACACAGCAGATATACTATAGGACTTTTGGACTAACCGATACAGCAGATAGACTATAGGACCAACCTACACAGCAGATAGACTATAGGACTTTAGGACTAACCTACACAGCAGATAGACTATAGGACCAACCTACACAGCAGATAGACTATAGGACTTTAGGACTAACCTACACAGCAGATAGACTATAGGACCAACCTACACAGCAGATAGACTATAGGACTTTAGGACTAACCTACACATCAGATAGACTATAGGACTAACCTAAACAGCAGACATACTATCGGACTGACCTGCACAGCAGGGTAGACTATAGGACTAGCCTACACAGCAAATAGACTATAGGACTATAGGACTAACCCACACAGCAGATAGAGTATAGGACTAACCTACACAGCAGATAGACTATAGGACTAACCTACACAGCAGATAGACTATAGGACTAACCTGAACAGCAGATAGACTATAGGACTAACATACACAGCAGATAGACTATAGGACCAAACAACACAGCAGATAGACTATAGGACTATAGGACCAACCTACACAGCAGATAGACTATAGGACTAACCTACACAGTAGATAGACTATAGGAATGACCTACACAGCAGATAGACTATAGGACTAACCTGAACAGCAGATAGACTATAGGACTGACCTACACAGCAGATAGACTATAGGACTAACCTACACAGCAGATAGACTATAGGACCAACCTACATAGCAGATAGACTATAGGACCAACCTACACAGCAGATACACTATAGGACCTACCTACACAGCAGATAGACTATAGGACCAACCTACACAGCAGAGAGACTATAGGACTAACCTACACAGCAGATAGCATATAGGACTGACCTTCACAGAAGATAGACTATAGGACCAACCTACACAGCAGATAGACTATAGGAAAAACGTACACAGCAGAGAGACTATAGGACTATAGGACTAACCTACACAGCAGAGAGACTATAGGACTAACCTACACAGCAGATAGCATATAGGACTGACCTTCACAGAAGATAGACTATAGGACCAACCTACACAGCAGATAGACTATAGGATAAACGTACACAGCAGAGAGACTATAGGACTATAGGACTAACCTACACAGCAGATAGACTATAGGACCAACCTACACAGCAGATAGAATCTAGGACTAACCCACACAGCAGATAGACGACAGGACCAACCTACACAGCAGATAGACTATAGGACTAACCAACACAGCAGATATACTATAGGACTTTAGGACTAACCTACACAGCAGATAGACTATAGAACCAACCTACACAGCAGATAGACTATAGGACCACCCTACACAGCAGATAGACTATAAGACTAACCTACACAGCAGATAGTATATAGGACTGACCAACACAGAATATAGACTATAGGACTAACCTACACAGCAGATAGACTATAGGACTAACCAACACAGCAGATATACTATAGGACTTTAGGACTAACCGATACAGCAGATAGACTATAGGACCAACCTACACAGCAGATAGACTATAGAAACAACCTACACAACAGATAGACTATAGGACCACCCTACACAGCAGATAGACTATAAGACTAACCTACACAGCAGATAGTATATAGGACTGACCAACACAGAATATAGACTATAGGACTAACCTACACAGCAGATAGACTATAGGACTAACCAACACAGCAGATATACTATAGGACTTTAGGACTAACCGATACAGCAGATAGACTAAAGGACTAACCTACACAGCAGGTAGACTATAGGACTAACCTACACAGCAGACATACTATCGGACTGACCTGCACAGCAAAGTAGACTATAGGACTAGCCTACACAGCAGATAGACTATAGGACTATAGGACTAACCCACACAGCAGATAGACTATAGGACCAACCTACACAGCAGATAGACTATAGGACCAACCTACACAGCAGATAGACTATAGGACTAACCTACACAGCAGATAGACTATAGGACTAACCTGAAAAGCAGATAGACTATAGGACTAACATACACAGCAGAGAGACTATAGGACCAACCTACACAGCAGATAGACTATAGGACTATAGGACTAACCCACACAGCAGATAGACTATAGGACTAACCTACACAGTAGATAGACTATAGGAATGACCTACACAGCAGATAGACTATAGGACTAACCTGAACAGCAGATAGACTATAGGACTAACCTACACAGCAGATAGACTACAGGACTGACCTACATAGCAGACAGACTATAGGTCCAACCGACACAGCTGATAGACTATAGGACTAACCTACACAGCAGATAGAATACAGGACTAACCTACACAGCAGATAGACTATAGGACCAACCTACATAGCAGATAGACTATAGGACCAACCTACACAGCAGATACACTACAGGACCTACCTACACAGCAGATAGACTATAGGACCAACCTACACAGCAGAGAGACTATAGGACTAACCCACACAGCAGATAGACGACAGGACCAACCTACACAGCAGATAGACTATAGGACTAACCAACACAGCAGATAGACTATAGGACTATAGGACTAACCCACACAGCAGATAGACTATAGGACTAACCTACACAGTAGATAGACTATAGGAATGACCTACACAGCAGATAGACTATAGGACTAACCTGAACAGCAGATAGACTATAGGACTAACCTACACAGCAGATAGACTACAGGACTGACCTACATAGCAGACAGACTATAGGTCCAACCGACACAGCTGATAGACTATAGGACTAACCTACACAGCAGATAGAATACAGGACTAACCTACACAGCAGATAGACTATAGGACCAACCTACATAGCAGATAGACTATAGGACCAACCTACACAGCAGATACACTACAGGACCTACCTACACAGCAGATAGACTATAGGACCAACCTACACAGCAGAGAGACTATAGGACTAACCCACACAGCAGATAGACGACAGGACCAACCTACACAGCAGATAGACTATAGGACTAACCAACACAGCAGATATACTATAGGACTTTAGGACTAACCTACACAGCAGATAGACTATAGGACTGACCAGCACAGAATATAGACTATAGGACTAACCTACACAGCAGATAGACTATAGGACTAACCAACACAGCATATATACTATAGGACTTTAGGACTAACCTACACAGCAGATAGACTACAGGACTGACCTACATAGCAGACAGACTATAGGTCCAACCGACACAGCTGATAGACTATAGGACTAACCTACACAGCAGATAGAATACAGGACTAACCTACACAGCAGATAGACTATAGGACCAACCTACATAGCAGATAGACTATAGGACCAACCTACACAGCAGATACACTACAGGACCTACCTACACAGCAGATAGACTATAGGACCAACCTACACAGCAGAGAGACTATAGGACTAACCCACACAGCAGATAGACGACAGGACCAACCTACACAGCAGATAGACTATAGGACTAACCAACACAGCAGATATACTATAGGACTTTAGGACTAACCTACACAGCAGATAGACTATAGGACTGACCAGCACAGAATATAGACTATAGGACTAACCTACACAGCAGATAGACTATAGGACTAACCAACACAGCATATATACTATAGGACTTTAGGACTAACCGATACAGCAGATAGACTATAGGACCAACCTACACAGCAGATAGACTATAGGATCAACCTACACAGCAGATAGACTGTAGGACTAACCTACACAGCAGATAGACTATAGGACTAACCTACACAGCAGATGGACTAACGGACTAAACTACAGAGCAGAGAGACTATATGACCAACCTAAACAGCAGATAGACTATAGGACTAACCTACATAGCAGATAAACTATAGGACTTTAGGACTAACCGATACAGCAGATAGACTATAGGACCAACCTACACAGCAGATAGACTATAGGACCAACCTACACAGCAGATAGACTATATGACTAACCTACACAGCAGATAGACTATAGGACTAACCTACACAGCAGATAGACTGTAGGACCAACCTACACAGCAGATAGACTATAGGACTAACCTACAAAGCAGATTGACTCGGACTAACATACAGAGCAGATAGACTATAGGACTAACCTACTCAGCAGATAGACTACAGGACTAACCTACATAGCAGATAGACTATAGGACCAACCCACACAGCAGATAGACTATAGGACCAACGGACACAGCTGATAGACTATAGGACTAACCAACACAGCAGATAGAATATAGGACTAACCTACACAGCAGATAGACTATAGGACTAACCAAAACAGCAGACATGCTATCGGACTGACCAACACAGCAGGGTAGACGATATTACTGACCTTCAAAGCAGATAGACTATAGGACTAACCTATGCAGCCGATAGACTATCTGTCTAACCTACACAGCAGATAGACTATAGGACTAACCTACACAGCAGATAAATTATAGGACTTTAGGACTAACAGATACAGCAGAAAGACTATAGGACCAACCTACACAGCAGATAGACTATAGGATCAACCTACACAGCAGATAGACTATAGGACGAACCTACACAGCAGATAGACTATAGGACCAACCTACACAGCAGATACACTATAGGACTAACCTACAAAGCAGATAGACTATAGGACTAACCTACACAGCAGAGAGACTATAGGACTAACCTACACAGCAGATAGACTATAGGACCAACCTACACAGCAGATAGACTATAGGATCAACTTACACAGCAGAGAGACTATAGGACTATAGGACTAACCTACACAGCAAATAGACTATAGGACCAACCTACACAGCAGATAGAATCTAGGACTAACCCACACAGCAGATAGACGATAGGACCAACATACACAGCATATAGACTATAGGACCAACCTACACAGCAGATAGACTATAGGATCAACCTACACAGTAGATAGACTATAGGACTAACCTACACAGCAGATAGACTATAGGACCAACCTACACAGCAGATGGACTAAAGGACTAACCTACACAGCAGAAAGAATATAGGACTTTAGGACTAACCTACACAGCAGATAGACTATAGGACCAACCTACACAGCAGATAGACTATAGGACCACCCTACACAGCAGATAGACTATAGGACTAACCTACACAGCAGATAGTATATAGGACTGACCAACACAGAAGATAGAATATAGGACTAACCTACAAAGCAGATTGACTCGGACTAACATACAGAGCAGAAAGACTATAGGACAAACCTACACAGCAGATAGACTATTGGACTGACCTACACAGCAGATAGACTATAGGAAAAACCTACACAGCAGATAGACTATAGGACTAACCCACACAGCAGATAGACTATAGGACCAACCGACACAGCTGATAGACTATAGGACTAACCTATACAGCAGATAGAATATAGGACTAACCTACACAGCAGATAGACTATAGGACTAACCTAAACAGCAGACATGCTATCGGACTGACCAACACAGCAGGGTAGACGATATTACTGACCTTCAAAGCAGATAGACTATAGGACTAACCTATGCAGCCGATAGACTATCTGTCTAACCTACACAGCAGATAAACTATAGGACTAACCTACACAGCAGATAAACTATAGGACGAACCTACACAGCAGATAGACTATAGGACTAACCAACACAGCAGATATACTATAGGACTTTAGGACTAACCGATACAGCAGATAGACTAAAGGACTAACCTACACAGCAGGTAGACTATAGGACTAACCTACACAGCAGACATACTATCGGACTGACCTGCACAGCAAAGTAGACTATAGGACTAGCCTACACAGCAGATAGACTATAGGACTATAGGACTAACCCACACAGCAGATAGACTATAGGACCAACCTACACAGCAGATAGACTATAGGACCAACCTACACAGCAGATAGACTATAGGACTAACCTACACAGCAGATAGACTATAGGACTAACCTGAAAAGCAGATAGACTATAGGACTAACATACACAGCAGAGAGACTATAGGACCAACCTACACAGCAGATAGACTATAGGACTATAGGACTAACCCACACAGCAGATAGACTATAGGACTAACCTACACAGTAGATAGACTATAGTAATGACCTACACAGCAGATAGACTATAGGACTAACCTGAACAGCAGATAGACTATAGGACTAACCTACACAGCAGATAGACTACAGGACTGACCTATATAGCAGACAGACTATAGGTCCAACCGACACAGCTGATAGACTATAGGACTAACCTACACAGCAGATAGAATACAGGACTAACCTACACAGCAGATAGACTATAGGACCAACCTACATAGCAGATAGACTATAGGACCAACCTACACAGCAGATACACTACAGGACCTACCTACACAGCAGATAGACTATAGGACCAACCTACACAGCAGAGAGACTATAGGACTAACCCACACAGCAGATAGACGACAGGACCAACCTACACAGCAGATAGACTATAGGACTAACCAACACAGCAGATATACTATAGGACTTTAGGACTAACCTACACAGCAGATAGACTATAGGACTGACCAGCACAGAATATAGACTATAGGACTAACCTACACAGCAGATAGACTATAGGACTAACCAACACAGCATATATACTATAGGACTTTAGGACTAACCGATACAGCAGATAGACTATAGGACCAACCTACACAGCAGATAGACTATAGGATCAACCTACACAGCAGATAGACTGTAGGACTAACCTACACAGCAGATAGACTATAGGACTAACCTACACAGCAGATGGACTAACGGACTAAACTACAGAGCAGAGAGACTATATGACCAACCTACACAGCAGATAGACTATAGGACTAACCTACATAGCAGATAAACTATAGGACTTTAGGACTAACCGATACAGCAGATAGACTATAGGACCAACCTAAACAGCAGATAGACTATAGGACCAACCTACACAGCAGATAGACTATATGACTAACCTACACAGCAGATAGACTATAGGACTAACCTACACAGCAGATAGACTGTAGGACCAACCTACACAGCAGATAGACTATAGGACTAACCTACAAAGCAGATTGACTCGGACTAACATACAGAGCAGATAGACTATAGGACTAACCTACTCAGCAGATAGACTACAGGACTAACCTACATAGCAGATAGACTATAGGACCAACCCACACAGCAGATAGACTATAGGACCAACGGACACAGCTGATAGACTATAGGACTAACCAACACAGCAGATAGAATATAGGACTAACCTACACAGCAGATAGACTATAGGACTAACCAAAACAGCAGACATGCTATCGGACTGACCAACACAGCAGGGTAGACGATATTACTGACCTTCAAAGCAGATAGACTATAGGACTAACCTATGCAGCCGATAGACTATCTGTCTAACCTACACAGCAGATAGACTATAGGACTAACCTACACAGCAGATAAATTATAGGACTTTAGGACTAACAGATACAGCAGAAAGACTATAGGACCAACCTACACAGCAGATAGACTATAGGATCAACCTACACAGCAGATAGACTATAGGACGAACCTACACAGCAGATAGACTATAGGACCAACCTACACAGCAGATACACTATAGGACTAACCTACAAAGCAGATAGACTATAGGACTAACCTACACAGCAGAGAGACTATAGGACTAACCTACACAGCAGATAGACTATAGGACCAACCTACACAGCAGATAGACTATAGGATCAACTTACACAGCAGAGAGACTATAGGACTATAGGACTAACCTACACAGCAAATAGACTATAGGACCAACCTACACAGCAGATAGAATCTAGGACTAACCCACACAGCAGATAGACGATAGGACCAACATACACAGCATATAGACTATAGGACTAATCTACACTGCAGATAGACTATAGGACTAACATACACAGCAGATATACTATAGGACTAACCTACACAGCAGATAAACTATAGGACTTTAGGACTAACCGATACAGCAGATAGACTATAGGACCAACCTCCACAGCAGATAGACTATAGGATCAACCTACACAGCAGATAGACTATAGGACCAACCTCCACAGGAGATAGACTATAGGATCAACCTACACAGCAGATAGACTGTAGGACTAACCTACACAGCAGATAGACTATAGGACTAACCTACACAGCAGATGGACTAAAGGACTAAACTACAGAGCAGAGAGACTATATGACCAACCTACACAGCAGATAGACTATAGGACTAACCTACATAGCAGATAAACTATAGGACTTTAGGACTAACCGATACAGCAGATAGACTATAGGACCAACCTACACAGCAGATAGACTATAGGATCAACCTACACAGTAGATAGACTATAGGACTAACCTACACAGCAGATAGACTATAGGACCAACCTACACAGCAGATGGACTAAAGGACTAACCTACACAGCAGAAAGAATATAGGACTTTAGGACTAACCTACACAGCAGATAGACTATAGGACCAACCTACACAGCAGATAGACTATAGGACCACCCTACACAGCAGATAGACTATAGGACTAACCTACACAGCAGATAGTATATAGGACTGACCAACACAGAAGATAGAATATAGGACTAACCTACAAAGCAGATTGACTCGGACTAACATACAGAGCAGAAAGACTATAGGACAAACCTACACAGCAGATAGACTATTGGACTGACCTACACTGCAGATAGACTATAGGAAAAACCTACACAGCAGATAGACTATAGGACTAACCCACACAGCAGATAGACTATAGGACCAACCGACACAGCTGATAGACTATAGGACTAACCTATACAGCAGATAGAATATAGGACTAACCTACACAGCAGATAGACTATAGGACTAACCTAAACAGCAGACATGCTATCGGACTGACCAACACAGCAGGGTAGACGATATTACTGACCTTCAAAGCAGATAGACTATAGGACTAACCTATGCAGCCGATAGACTATCTGTCTAACCTACACAGCAGATAAACTATAGGACTAACCTACACAGCAGATAAACTATAGGACGAACCTACACAGCAGATAGACTATAGGACCAACCTACACAGCAGATACACTATAGGACTAACCTACACAGCAGATAGACTATAGGACTAACCTACACAGCAGATACACTATAGGACTAACCTACACAGCAGATAGACTATAGGACTAACCTACACAGCAGAGAGACTATAGGACTAACCTACGCAGCAGATAGACTATAGGACCAACCTACACAGCAGATAGACTATAGGATCAACTTACACAGCAGAGAGACTATAGGACTATAGGACTAACCTACACAGCAAATAGACTATAGGACCAACCTACACAGCAGATAGACTATAGGACTAACCTACATAGCAGATAAACTATAGGACTTTAGGACTAACCGATACAGCAGATAGACTATAGGACCAACCTACACAGCAGATAGACTATAGGACCAACCTACACAGCAGATGGACTAAAGGACTAACCTACACAGCAGAAAGAATATAGGACTTTAGGACTAACCTACACAGCAGATAGACTATAGGACCAACCTACACAGCAGATAGACTATATCACCACCCTACACAGCAGATAGACTATAGGACTAACCTACACAGCAGATAGTATATAGGACTGACCAACACAGAAGATAGACTATAGGACTAACCTACACAGCAGATAGACTATAGGACTAACCTACACAGCAGATAGAATATAGGACTAACCTACACAGCAGAAGGACTATAGGACTAACCTAAACAGCAGACATGCTATCGGACTGACCTACACAGCAGGGTAGACGATATTACTGACCATCAAAGCAGATACACTCTAGGACTAACCTATGCAGCAGATAGACTGTAGGACCTACCTACACAGCAGAAAAACTATCAGACTGACCTACACAATAGATAGACTATAGTACTAACCTAAACAGCAGACATACTATCGGACTGACCTACACAGCAGGGTAGACTATAGGACTAACCTACACAGCAGATGGACTATAGGACTAACCTACACAGCAGATAGACTATAGGACTATATGACTAACCCACACAGCAGATAGACTATAGGACTAACTTACACAGCAGATAGACTATAGGATCAACCTACACAGCAGATAGACTATAGGACGAACCTACACAGCAGATAGACTATAGGACCAACCTACACAGCAGATACACTATAGGACTAACCTACAAAGCAGATAGACTATAGGACTAACCTACACAGCAGAGAGACTATAGGACTAACCTACACAGCAGATAGACTATAGGACCAACCTACACAGCAGATAGACTATAGGATCAACTTACACAGCAGAGAGACTATAGGACTATAGGACTAACCTACACAGCAAATAGACTATAGGACCAACCTACACAGCAGATAGAATCTAGGACTAACCCACACAGCAGATAGACGATAGGACCAACATACACAGCATATAGACTATAGGACTAATCTACACTGCAGATAGACTATAGGACTAACATACACAGCAGATATACTATAGGACTAACCTACACAGCAGATGGACGATAGGACCAATATACACAGCAGATAGACTATAGGACTAACCTACACAGCAGATAAACTATAGGACTTTAGGACTAACCGATACAGCAGATAGACTATAGGACCAACCTCCACAGCAGATAGACTATAGGATCAACCTACACAGCAGATAGACTATAGGACCAACCTCCACAGGAGATAGACTATAGGATCAACCTACACAGCAGATAGACTGTAGGACTAACCTACACAGCAGATAGACTATAGGACTAACCTACACAGCAGATGGACTAAAGGACTAAACTACAGAGCAGAGAGACTATATGACCAACCTACACAGCAGATAGACTATAGGACTAACCTACATAGCAGATAAACTATAGGACTTTAGGACTAACCGATACAGCAGATAGACTATAGGACCAACCTACACAGCAGATAGACTATAGGATCAACCTACACAGTAGATAGACTATAGGACTAACCTACACAGCAGACAGACTATAGGACCAACCTACACAGCAGATGGACTAAAGGACTAACCTACACAGCAGAAAGAATATAGGACTTTAGGACTAACCTACACAGCAGATAGACTATAGGACCAACCTACACAGCAGATAGACTATAGGACCACCCTACACAGCAGATAGACTATAGGACTAACCTACACAGCAGATAGTATATAGGACTGACCAACACAGAAGATAGAATATAGGACTAACCTACAAAGCAGATTGACTCGGACTAACATACAGAGCAGAAAGACTATAGGACAAACCTACACAGCAGATAGACTATTGGACTGACCTACACAGCAGATAGACTATAGGAAAACCTACACAGCAGATAGACTATAGGACTAACCCACACAGCAGATAGACTATAGGACCAACCGACACAGCTGATAGACTATAGGACTAACCTATACAGCAGATAGAATATAGGACTAACCTACACAGCAGATAGACTATAGGACTAACCTAAACAGCAGACATGCTATCGGACTGACCAACACAGCAGGGTAGACGATATTACTGACCTTCAAAGCAGATAGACTATAGGACTAACCTATGCAGCCGATAGACTATCTGTCTAACCTACACAGCAGATAAACTATAGGACTAACCTACACAGCAGATAAACTATAGGACGAACCTACACAGCAGATAGACTATAGGACCAACCTACACAGCAGATACACTATAGGACTAACCTACACAGCAGATAGACTATAGGACTAACCTACACAGCAGATACACTATAGGACTAACCTACACAGCAGATAGACTATAGGACTAACCTACACAGCAGAGAGACTATAGGTCTAACCTACACAGCAGATAGACTATAGGACTAACCTACACAGCAGAGAGACTATAGGACTAACCTACGCAGCAGATAGACTATAGGACCAACCTACACAGCAGATAGACTATAGGATCAACTTACACAGCAGAGAGACTATAGGACTATAGGACTAACCTACACAGCAAATAGACTATAGGACCAACCTACACAGCAGATAGACTATAGGACTAACCTACATAGCAGATAAACTATAGGACTTTAGGACTAACCGATACAGCAGATAGACTATAGGACCAACCTACACAGCAGATAGACTATAGGACCAACCTACACAGCAGATGGACTAAAGGACTAACCTACACAGCAGAAAGAATATAGGACTTTAGGACTAACCTACACAGCAGATAGACTATAGGACCAACCTACACAGCAGATAGACTATATCACCACCCTACACAGCAGATAGACTATAGGACTAACCTACACAGCAGATAGTATATAGGACTGACCAACACAGAAGATAGACTATAGGACTAACCTACACAGCAGATAGACTATAGGACTAACCTACACAGCAGATAGAATATAGGACTAACCTACACAGCAGAAGGACTATAGGACTAACCTAAACAGCAGACATGCTATCGGACTGACCTACACAGCAGGGTAGACGATATTACTGACCATCAAAGCAGATACACTCTAGGACTAACCTATGCAGCAGATAGACTGTAGGACCTACCTACACAGCAGAAAAACTATCAGACTGACCTACACAATAGATAGACTATAGTACTAACCTAAACAGCAGACATACTATCGGACTGACCTACACAGCAGGGTAGACTATAGGACTAACCTACACAGCAGATGGACTATAGGACTAACCTACACAGCAGATAGACTATAGGACTATATGACTAACCCACACAGCAGATAGACTATAGGACTAACTTACACAGCAGATAGACTATAGGACCAACCTACACAGCAGATAGACTATAGGACTAACCCACACAGCAGATAGACTATAGGACCAACCGACACAGCAGAGAGACTATAGGACTATAGGACTAACCTACACAGCAGATAGACTGTAGGACCAACCTATACAGCAGATAGACTATAGGACTATAGGACTAACCCACACAGCAGATAGAATATAGGACTAACCTACAAAGCAGATTTACTCGGACTATCATACAGATCAGAAAGACTATTGGACAAACCTACAAAGCAGATAGACTATAGGACTGACCTACACAACAGATAGACTATAGGACTAACCTACTCAGCAGATAGACTACAGGACTAACCTACATAGCAGATAGACTATAGGACCAACCTACACAGCAGATAGACTTTAGGACTAACCAACACAGCAGATAGACTATAGGACCAACCGACACAGCTGATAGACTATAGGACTAACCTACACAGCAGATAGAATATAGGACTAACCTACACAGCAGATAGACTATAGGACGAACCGACATAGCAGATAGACTATAGGACCAACCCACACAGCAGATAGACTATAGGACCAACCGACACAGCTGATAGACTATAGGACTAACCTACACAGCAGATAGACTATAGGACTAACCTACACAGCAGATGGACTAAAGGACTAAACTACAGAGCAGAGAGACTATATGACCAACCTACACAGCAGATAGACTATAGGACTAACCTACATAGCAGATAAACTATAGGACTTTAGGACTAACCGATACAGCAGATAGACTATAGGACCAACCTACACAGCAGATAGACTATAGGATCAACCTACACAGTAGATAGACTATAGGACTAACCTACACAGCAGATAGACTATAGGACCAACCTACACAGCAGATGGACTAAAGGACTAACCTACACAGCAGAAAGAATATAGGACTTTAGGACTAACCTACACAGCAGATAGACTATAGGACCAACCTACACAGCAGATAGACTATAGGACCACCCTACACAGCAGATAGACTATAGGACTAACCTACACAGCAGATAGTATATAGGACTGACCAACACAGAAGATAGAATATAGGACTAACCTACAAAGCAGATTGACTCGGACTAACATACAGAGCAGAAAGACTATAGGACAAACCTACACAGCAGATAGACTATTGGACTGACCTACACAGCAGATAGACTATAGGACTAACCTACTCAGCAGATAGACTACAGGACTAACCTACATAGCAGATAGTGTTATGAACTTGAGTGAAGACCCAAACGCGGTTTTAACAGAAAACAGAGTTCTTTAATAAAAAACAGGAATGGCATAAATCCTCCTCCAACGTAGTTAATGGAACAAAAGAACGTAGTATAATGCAGGTTGCACCTGCCATGCAGACACCGACAGGACAGGACAAGGTTGAAGCAAACGAGACGACAGCTTGCTTCTGGCATCAAAAAACACAAACAAGAATCAGACACTGAAAGTAGCAGGAACAGAGAAAGAAATAGAGACCTAATCAGAGGGGGAAGAGAGAACAGGTGGGGAAAGAGAGAATGAGCTAGTTAGGAGAAATGTAGAACAGCTGAGGGATGAGAGACAGAGAAGGTAACCTAAAAAGACCAGCAGAGAGAGAGAATGAAGAGAAAGGACAGGAACAGACATAACAAGACATGACAGTACCCCCCCACTCACCGAGCGCCTCCTGGCGCACTCGAGGAGGAAACCTGGCGGCAACGGAGGAAATCATCGATCAGCGAACGGTCCAGCACGTCCCGAGAGGGAACCCAACTCCTCTCCTCAGGACCGTCCCCCTCCCTGATGCGCACGAGATGGTAGGCGTTACGAAGGTCCAATTTGGTGAAAAACCTGGCTCCCTGCAGGATCTCGAAGGCTGAAGACATAAGAGGAAGCGGATAACGATTCTTAACTGTTATGTCATTCAGCCCTCGATAATCCACGCATGGGCGCAGGGACCCGTCCTTCTTCTGAACAAAAAGAACCCCGCGCCGGCGGGGAGGAGGAGGAGACTATGGTACCGGCGTCGAGCGAAACCGACAAATAATCCTCGAGAGCCTTACGTTCGGGAGCCGACAGAGAGTATAATCTACCCCGGGGGGGAGTAGTTCCCGGAAGGAGATCAATACTACAGTCATACGACCGGTGTGGAGGGAGAGAAGTGGCCTTGGAACGACTGAACACCGTGCGCAGATCGTGATACTCCTCCGGCACCCCTGTCAAATCCCAGGCTCCTCCTGTGAAGAAGAGACAGAGGAAACAGGAGGGATAGCAGACATTAAACAGGTTACATGACAAGAAACATTCCAGGATAGGATAGTATTACTAGACCAATTAATAGAAGGGTTATGGCGCACTAGCCAGGGATGACCCAAAACAACAGGTGTAAAAGGTGAACGAAAAATTAAAAAAGAAATGGTTTCGCTATGATTACCAGAGACAGTGAGGGTTAAAGGCAGCGTCTCACGCTGAATCTTGGGGAGAGAACTACCATCTAAAGCGAACAAGGCCCTGGGCTCCCCTAACTGTCTGAGAGGAATGTCATGTTCCCGAGCCCAGGTCTCGTCCATAAAACAGCCCTCCGCCCCAGAGTCTATCAAGGCACTGCAGGAAGCAGATGAACCGGGCCAGCGGAGATGGACCGGAAAGGTAGTGCGTGATCCAGAAGGAGAGGCCTGAGTAGTTGCGCTCACCAGTAGCCCTCCTCTTACTGATGAGCTCTGGCCCTTTACTGGACATGAGGTGACAAAATGACCAGCGGAGCCGCAGTAGAGACAGAGGCGATTGGTGATTCTCCGTTCCCCTCTCCTTGGCCGAGATGCGAATACCCCCCCGCTGCATAGGCTCAGCATCCGAGCCGGCGGGGGAGGGTGGCAGTGATGCGGCAGGTGGCAGTGATGTGGAGAGGGAAGCAACGGAGAACGTGAGCTCCTTTCCACGAGCTCGGCGACGAAGATCACACCGTCGGCTCTATGCGAATAGCGAGAGCTATTAAGGAGTCCAGACTGGAAGGAACCTCCCGGGAGAGGATCTCATCCTTAACCTCGACGTGGAGACCCTCCAGAAAACGAGCGAGCAAAGCCGGCTCGTTCCAGTCACTAGAGGCAGCGAGAGTGCGAAACTCAATAGAATAATCCGTTATGGATCTATTCCCCTGACATAGGGAAGACAGGGCCCTGGAAGCCTCCTCGCCAAAAACAGAACGGTCAAAAACCCGTATCATCTCCTCCTTAAAGTCCTGATACTGGTTAATACACTCAGCCCTCGCCTCCCAGACTGCCGTGCCCCACTCACGCGCCCGTCCGGCAAGGAGAGAAATGACGTAGGCGATGCGGGCTGCGCTCCTGGAGTAAGTGTTGGGCTGGAGAGAGAACACCACATCACACTGAGTGAGGAATGAGCGGCACTCAGTGGGCTCCCCAGAGTAACACGGCGGGTTGTTGATCCTGGGCTCCGGAGACTCGGAAACCCTGGAAGTGGGCGGTGGATCGAGGTGGAGTTGGTGAACCCGTCTTGTGAGGTCGGAGACTTGGACGGCCAGGGTCTCAACGGCATGTTGAGCAGCAGACAATTCCTCCTCGTGTCTGCCTAGCATCGCTCCCTGGATCTTGACGGCGGAGTGAAAAGGGTCCGGAGCCGCTGGGTCCATTCTTGGTCTGATTCTTCTGTTATGAACTTGAGTGAAGACCCAAACGCGGTTTTAACAGAAAACAGAGTTCTTTAATAAAAACAGGAATGGCATAAATCCTCCTCCAACGTAGTTAATGGAACAAAAGAACGTAGTATAATGCAGGTTGCACCTGCCATGCAGACACCGACAGGACAGGACAAGGTTGAAGCAAACGAGACGACAGCTTGCTTCTGGCATCAAAAAACACAAACAAGAATCAGACACTGAAAGTAGCAGGAACAGAGAAAGAAATAGAGACCTAATCAGAGGGGGAAGAGAGAACAGGTGGGGAAAGAGAGAATGAGCTAGTTAGGAGAAATGTAGAACAGCTGAGGGATGAGAGACAGAGAAGGTAACCTAAAAAGACCAGCAGAGAGAGAGAATGAAGAGAAAGGACAGGAACAGACATAACAAGACATGACAGATAGACTATAGGACCAACCTTCACAGCAGATAGACTATAGGACTAACCCACACAGCAGATAGACTATAGGACCAACCGACACAGCTGATAGACTATAGGACTAACCTATACAGCAGATAGAATATAGGACTAACCTACACAGCAGATAGACTATAGGACTAACCTAAACAGCAGACATGCTATCGGACTGACCAACACAGCAGGGTAGACGATATTACTGACCTTCAAAGCAGATAGACTATAGGACTAACCTATGCAGCCGATAGACTATCTGTCTAACCTACACAGCAGATAAACTATAGGACTAACCTACACAGCAGATCAACTATAGGACGAACCTACACAGCAGATAGACTATAGGACCAACCTACACAGCAGATACACTATAGGACTAACCTACACAGCAGATAGACTATAGGACTAACCTACACAGCAGATACACTATAGGACTAACCTACACAGCAGATAGACTATAGGACTAACCTACACAGCAGAGAGACTATAGGTCTAACCTACACAGCAGATAGACTATAGGACTAACCTACACAGCAGAGAGACTATAGGACTAACCTACGCAGCAGATAGACTATAGGACCAACCTACACAGCAGATAGACTATAGGATCAACTTACACAGCAGAGAGACTATAGGACTATAGGACTAACCTACACAGCAAATAGACTATAGGACCAACCTACACAGCAGATAGACTATAGGACTAACCTACATAGCAGATAAACTATAGGACTTTAGGACTAACCGATACAGCAGATAGACTATAGGACCAACCTACACAGCAGATAGACTATAGGACCAACCTACACAGCAGATGGACTAAAGGACTAACCTACACAGCAGAAAGAATATAGGACTTTAGGACTAACCTACACAGCAGATAGACTATAGGACCAACCTACACAGCAGATAGACTATAGGACCACCTACACAGCAGATAGACTATAGGACTAACCTACACAGCAGATAGTATATAGGACTGACCAACACAGAAGATAGAATATAGGACTAACCTACAAAGCAGATTGACTCGGACTAACATACAGAGCAGAAAGACTATAGGACAAACCTACACAGCAGATAGACTATTGGACTGACCTACACAGCAGATAGACTATAGGACTAACCTACTCAGCAGATAGACTACAGGACTAACCTACATAGCAGATAGACTATAGGACCAACCTTCACAGCAGATAGACTATAGGACTAACCCACACAGCAGATAGACTATAGGACCAACCGACACAGCTGATAGACTATAGGACTAACCTATACAGCAGATAGAATATAGGACTAACCTACACAGCAGATAGACTATAGGACTAACCTAAACAGCAGACATGCTATCGGACTGACCAACACAGCAGGGTAGACGATATTACTGACCTTCAAAGCAGATAGACTATAGGACTAACCTATGCAGCCGATAGACTATCTGTCTAACCTACACAGCAGATAAACTATAGGACTAACCTACACAGCAGATAAACTATAGGACGAACCTACACAGCAGATAGACTATAGGACCAACCTACACAGCAGATACACTATAGGACTAACCTACACAGCAGATAGACTATAGGACTAACCTACACAGCAGATACACTATAGGACTAACCTACACAGCAGATAGACTATAGGACTAACCTACACAGCAGAGAGACTATAGGTCTAACCTACACAGCAGATAGACTATAGGACTAACCTACACAGCAGAGAGACTATAGGACTAACCTACGCAGCAGATAGACTATAGGACCAACCTACACAGCAGATAGACTATAGGATCAACTTACACAGCAGAGAGACTATAGGACTATAGGACTAACCTACACAGCAAATAGACTATAGGACCAACCTACACAGCAGATAGACTATAGGACTAACCTACATAGCAGATAAACTATAGGACTTTAGGACTAACCGATACAGCAGATAGACTATAGGACCAACCTACACAGCAGATAGACTATAGGACCAACCTACACAGCAGATGGACTAAAGGACTAACCTACACAGCAGAAAGAATATAGGACTTTAGGACTAACCTACACAGCAGATAGACTATAGGACCAACCTACACAGCAGATAGACTATATCACCACCCTACACAGCAGATAGACTATAGGACTAACCTACACAGCAGATAGTATATAGGACTGACCAACACAGAAGATAGACTATAGGACTAACCTACACAGCAGATAGACTATAGGACTAACCTACACAGCAGATAGAATATAGGACTAACCTACACAGCAGAAGGACTATAGGACTAACCTAAACAGCAGACATGCTATCGGACTGACCTACACAGCAGGGTAGACGATATTACTGACCATCAAAGCAGATAGACTCTAGGACTAACCTATGCAGCAGATAGACTGTAGGACCTACCTACACAGCAGAAAAACTATCAGACTGACCTACACAATAGATAGACTATAGTACTAACCTAAACAGCAGACATACTATCGGACTGACCTACACAGCAGGGTAGACTATAGGACTAACCTACACAGCAGATGGACTATAGGACTATCGGACTAACCCACACAGCAGATAGACTATAGGACTAACCTACACAGCAGATAGACTATAGGACCAACCTACACAGCAGATAGACTATAGGACTAACCCACACAGCAGATAGACTATAGGACCAACCGACACAGCAGAGAGACTATAGGACTATAGGACTAACCTACACAGCAGATAGACTGTAGGACCAACCTATACAGCAGATAGACTATAGGACTATAGGACTAACCCACACAGCAGATAGAATATAGGACTAACCTACAAAGCAGATTTACTCGGACTATCATACAGATCAGAAAGACTATTGGACAAACCTACAAAGCAGATAGACTATAGGACTGACCTACACAACAGATAGAATATAGGACTAACCTACACAGCAGATAGACTATAGGACTAACCGACATAGCAGATAGACTATAGGACCAACCCACACAGCAGATACACTATAGGACCTACCTACACAGCAGATAGACTATAGGACTAACCTACACAGCAGATAGACTACAAGACCAACCTACACAGCAGATAGACTATATGACTAACCTACACAGCAGATAGTATATAGGACTGACCTTCACAGACGATAGACTATAGGACCAACCTACACAGCAGATAGACTATAGGATCAACGTACACAGAAGAGAGACTATAGGACTGTAGGACTATCCTACACAGCAGATAGACTATAGGACCAACCTACACAGCAGATAGAATCTAGGACTAACCCACACAGCAGATAGACGATAGGACCAACATACACAGCATATAGACTATAGGACTAATCTACACCGCAGATAGACTATAGGACTAAAATACACAGCAGATAGACTATAGGACTAACCTACACAGCAGATAAACTATAGGACTAACCTACACAGCAGATAGACTATAGGACCACCCTACACAGCAAATAGACTATAGGACCACCCTACACAGCAGATAGACTATATGACTAACCTACACAGCAGATAGACTATAGGACCAACCTACACAGCAGATAGACTATAGGACCAACCTACACAGCAGATGGACTAAAGGACTAACCTACACAGCAGAAAGAATATAGGACTTTAGGACTAACCTACACAGCAGATAGACTATAGGACCAACCTACACAGCAGATAGACTATATCACCACCCTACACAGCAGATAGACTATAGGACTAACCTACACAGCAGATAGTATATAGGACTGACCAACACAGAAGATAGACTATAGGACTAACCTACACAGCAGATAGACTATAGGACTAACCTACACAGCAGATAGAATATAGGACTAACCTACACAGCAGAAGGACTATAGGACTAACCTAAACAGCAGACATGCTATCGGACTGACCTACACAGCAGGGTAGACGATATTACTGACCATCAAAGCAGATAGACTCTAGGACTAACCTATGCAGCAGATAGACTGTAGGACCTACCTACACAGCAGAAAAACTATCAGACTGACCTACACAATAGATAGACTATAGTACTAACCTAAACAGCAGACATACTATCGGACTGACCTACACAGCAGGGTAGACTATAGGACTAATCTACACAGCAGATCGACTGTAGGACTATCGGACTAACCCACACAGCAGATAGACTATAGGACTAACCTACACAGCAGATAGACTATAGGACTATATGACTAACCCACACAGCAGATAGACTATAGGACTAACTTACACAGCAGATAGACTATAGGACCAACCTACACAGCAGATAGACTATAGGACTAACCCACACAGCAGATAGACTATAGGACCAACCGACACAGCAGAGAGACTATAGGACTATAGGACTAACCTACACAGCAGATAGACTGTAGGACCAACCTATACAGCAGATAGACTATAGGACTATAGGACTAACCCACACAGCAGATAGAATATAGGACTAACCTACAAAGCAGATTTACTCGGACTATCATACAGATCAGAAAGACTATTGGACAAACCTACAAAGCAGATAGACTATAGGACTAACCTACACAGCAGATAGACTACAAGACCAACCTACACAGCAGATAGACTATATGACTAACCTACACAGCAGATAGTATATAGGACTGACCTTCACAGACGATAGACTATAGGACCAACCTACACAGCAGATAGACTATAGGATCAACGTACACAGAAGAGAGACTATAGGACTGTAGGACTATCCTACACAGCAGATAGACTATAGGACCAACCTACACAGCAGATAGAATCTAGGACTAACCCACACAGCAGATAGACGATAGGACCAACATACACAGCATATAGACTATAGGACTAATCTACACCGCAGATAGACTATAGGACTAAAATACACAGCAGATAGACTATAGGACTAACCTACACAGCAGATAAACTATAGGACTAACCTACACAGCAGATAGACTATAGGACCACCCTACACAGCAAATAGACTATAGGACCACCCTACACAGCAGATAGACTATATGACTAACCTACACAGCAGATAGACTATAGGACCAACCTACACAGCAGATAGACTATAGGACCAACCTACACAGCAGATGGACTAAAGGACTAACCTACACAGCAGAAAGAATATAGGACTTTAGGACTAACCTACACAGCAGATAGACTATAGGACCAACCTACACAGCAGATAGACTATATCACCACCCTACACAGCAGATAGACTATAGGACTAACCTACACAGCAGATAGTATATAGGACTGACCAACACAGAAGATAGACTATAGGACTAACCTACACAGCAGATAGACTATAGGACTAACCTACACAGCAGATAGAATATAGGACTAACCTACACAGCAGAAGGACTATAGGACTAACCTAAACAGCAGACATGCTATCGGACTGACCTACACAGCAGGGTAGACGATATTACTGACCATCAAAGCAGATAGACTCTAGGACTAACCTATGCAGCAGATAGACTGTAGGACCTACCTACACAGCAGAAAAACTATCAGACTGACCTACACAATAGATAGACTATAGTACTAACCTAAACAGCAGACATACTATCGGACTGACCTACACAGCAGGGTAGACTATAGGACTAATCTACACAGCAGATCGACTGTAGGACTATCGGACTAACCCACACAGCAGATAGACTATAGGACTAACCTACACAGCAGATAGACTATAGGACTATATGACTAACCCACACAGCAGATAGACTATAGGACTAACTTACACAGCAGATAGACTATAGGACCAACCTACACAGCAGATAGACTATAGGACTAACCCACACAGCAGATAGACTATAGGACCAACCTACACAGCAGAGAGACTATAGGACTATAGGACTAACCTACACAGCAGATAGACTGTAGGACCAACCTATACAGCAGATAGACTATAGGACTATAGGACTAACCCACACAGCAGATAGAATATAGGACTAACCTACAAAGCAGATTTACTCGGACTATCATACAGATCAGAAAGACTATTGGACAAACCTACAAAGCAGATAGACTATAGGACTGACCTACACAACAGATAGACTATAGGACTAACCTACTCAGCAGATAGACTACAGGACTAACCTACATAGCAGATAGACTATAGGACCAACCTACACAGCAGATAGACTTTAGGACTAACCAACACAGCAGATAGACTATAGGACCAACCGACACAGCTGATAGACTATAGGACTAACCTACACAGCAGATAGAATATAGGACTAACCTACACAGCAGATAGACTATAGGACGAACCGACATAGCAGATAGACTATAGGACCAACCCACACAGCAGATACACTATAGGACCTACCTACACAGCAGATAGACTATAGGACTAACCTACACAGCAGATAGACTACAAGACCAACCTACACAGCAGATAGACTATATGACTAACCTACACAGCAGATAGTATATAGGACTGACCTTCACAGACGATAGACTATAGGACCAACCTACACAGCAGATAGACTATAGGATCAACGTACACAGCAGAGAGACTATAGGACTGTAGGACTATCCTACACAGCAGATAGACTATAGGACCAACCTACACAGCAGATAGAATCTAGGACTAACCCACACAGCAGATAGACGATAGGACCAACATACACAGCATATAGACTATAGGACTAATCTTCACCGCAGATAGACTATAGGACTAAAATACACAGCAGATAGACTATAGGACTAACCTACACAGCAGATAAACTATAGGACTAACCTACACAGCAGATAGACTATAGGACCACCCTACACAGCAAATAGACTATAGGACCACCCTACACAGCAGATAGACTATATGACTAACCTACACAGCAGATAGTATATAGGGCTGACCTACACAGAAGATAGACTATAGGACCAACCTACACAGCAGATAGACTTTAGGACCAACCTAAACAGCAGATAGAATCTAGGACTAACCCACAGCGCAGATAGACGATAGGAACAACCTACACAGCAGATAGACTTTCGGAATGAAATACACAGCAGATAGACTATAGGACTGACCTACACAGCAGATAGACTATAGGACTATCCTCCACAGCAGATAGACTATAGGACTGACCTACACAGCAGAGAGACTATAGGACTATCCTACACAGCAGATAGACTGTAGGACTAACCTATGCAGCAGATAGACTATCGGACTGACCTACACAGCAGATAGACTCTAGGACTAACCTAAACAGCAGACATGCTATCGGACTGACCTACACAGCAGGGTAGACTATATTACTGACCTTCAAAGCAGATAGACTATAGGACTAACCTATGCAGCCGATAGACTGTAGGACCTACCTACACAGCAGAAAAACTATCAGACTGACCTACAAAATAGATACACTATAGGACTAACCCACACAGCAGATAGACTATAGGACCAACCGACACAGTAGATAGACTATAGGACTAACCTACACAGCAGATAGACTATAGGACGAACCTACACAGCAGAGAGACTGTAGGACTAACCTACACAGCAGATAGACTCTAGGACTAACCTAAACAGCAGACATACTATCGGACTGACCTACACAGCAGGGTAGACAATAGGACTAACCTACACAGCAGATGGCCTATAGGACTATCGGACTAACCCACACAGCAGATAGACTATAGGACTAACCCACACAGCAGATAGACTATAGGACTGACCTACACAGCAGATAGACTATAGGACTAACCTGAACAGCAGATAGACTATAGGACTAACATACACAGCAGATAGACTATAGGACCAAACAACACAGCAGATAGACTATAGGACTATAGGACCAACCTACACAGCAGATAGACTATAGGACTAACCCACACAGCAGATAGACTATAGGACCAATCTACACAGCAGATAGACTATAGGACGAACCTACACAGCAGATAGACTATAGGACCAACCTACACAGTAGATAGACTATAGGACTAACCTACACAGCAGATAGACTATAGGACGAACCTACACAGCAGAGAGACTGTAGGACTAACCTACACAGCAGATGACGAACCTACACAGCAGATAGACTATAGGACCAACCTACACAGTAGATAGACTATAGGACTAACCTACACAGCAGATAGACTATAGGACGAACCTACACAGCAGAGAGACTGTAGGACTAACCTACACAGCAGATAGTATATAGGACTGACCTTCACAGAAGATAGACTATAGGATCAACGTACACAGCAGAGAGACTATAGGACTATAGGACTAACCTACACAGCAGATAGACTATAGGACCAACCTACACAGCAGATAGAATCTAGGACTAACCCACACAGCAGATAGACTATAGGATCAACCTACACAGCAGATAGACTATAGGACTAACCTACACAGCAGATAGACTATAGAACCAACCTACACAGCAGATAGACTATAGGACTAACCTACACAGCAGATAGACTACAGGACTAACCGACACAGCAGATAGACCATAGGACTATAGGACTAACCGACACAGCAGATAGACCATAGGACTATTGGACTAACTGACACAGCAGAGACTACAGGACTATCCTACACAGCAGAGATACAGAAATACAGAGATACAGAAATACAGAGATACAGACAGAGAGACAGACAGACAGACAGACAGACAGACAGACAGACAGACAGACAGACAGACAGATAGACAGACAGACAGACAGACAGACAGATAGATAGATAGATAGATAGATAGATAGATAGATAGATAGATAGATAGATAGATAGATAGATAGATCTGTAATTTTTATCATAGGTACACTTCACCTGTGAGAGACGGAATTTAAAACAAAAATCCAGAAAATCACATTGTGTCACGTTCTGACCTTAGTTCATTTATTATGTCTTTGTTTTAGTATGGTCAGGTAGCGTGAGTTGGGTGGGTTGTCTATGTTCCTTTTTTATAATTTGGAATTTTCTGTGTTAGCCTGGTTGGTTCTCAATCAGAGGCAGTTGTCAATCGTTGTCCCTGATTGAGAATCATACTTAGGTAGCCTGGTTGTCTCTGATTGAGAATCATACTTAGGTAGCCTGGTTGTCCCTGATTGAGAATCATACTTAGGTAGCCTGGTTGTCCCTGATTGAGAATCATACTTAGGTAGCCTGGTTGTCCCTGATTGAGAATCATACTTAGGTAGCCTGGTTGTCCCTGATTGAGAATCATACTTAGGAAGCCTGGTTGTCCCTGATTGAGAATCATACTTAGGTAGCCTGGTTGTCCCTGATTGAGAATCATACTTAGGAAGCCTGGTTGTCCCTGATTGAGAATCATACTTAGGAAGCCTGGTTGTCCCTGATTGAGAATCATACTTAGGTAGCCTGGTTGTCCCTGATTGAGAATCATACTTAGGTAGTCTGGTTTCACCCTTTGAGTTGTGGGTGTTTATTTTCCGTGTTAGTGTTGGTGCCACACAGGACTGTTTCGGTTTGATTTACTTCACGTTTATTGCTTTGTTCAGTGTTCATTACTTTATTAAAAACCATGAACACTTCACACGCTGTGCTTTGGTCCTCACCTTCTTCCACCACTGACGACAGCTGTTACACTTTGTATGATTTTTAAGTAATTAATTTGCATTTTATTGCATGACATAAGTATTTGATCACCTACCAACCAGTAAGAATTCCAGCTCTCACAGACCTGTTAGTTTTTCTTTAAGAAGCCCTCCTGTTCTCCACTCATTACCTGTATTAACTGCACCTGTTTGAACTCTTTACCTGTATAAAAGACACCTTTCCATACACTCAATCAAACAAACAGACTCCAACCTCTCCACAATGGCCAAGACTAGAGAGCTGTGTAAGGACATCAGGGATAAAATTGTAGACCTGCACAAGGCTGGGATGGGCTACAGGACAATAGGCAAGCAGCTTGGTGTGAAGGCAACAACTGTTGGAGCAATTATTAGAAAATGGAAGAAGTTCAAGATGACAGTCAATCACCCTCGGTCTGGGGCTCCATGCAAGATCTCACTTCGTGGGGCATCAATGATCATGAGGAAGGTGAGGGATCTGCCCAGAACTACACGGCAGGACCTGGTCAATGACCTGAAGTGAGCTGGGACCACAGTCTCAAAGAAAATCATTAGTAACACACTACGCCATCATGGATTAAAATCCTGCAGCGCACACAAGTTCCCTCTGCTCAAGCCAGCACATGTCCGGGCCCGTCTGAAGTTTGCCAATGACGATCTGGATGATCCAGAGGAAGAATGGGAGAAGGTCATGTGGTCTGATGAGACAAAAATTGAGCTTTTTGGTCTAAACTCCACTCGCCGTGTTTGGAGGAAGAAGAAGGATGAGTACAACCCCAAGAACACTATCCCAACCGTGAAGCATGGAGGTGGAAACATCATTCTTTGGGCATGCTTTTCTGCAAAGGGGACAGGACGACTGCACCGTATTGAGGGGAGGATGGATGGGGCCATGTATCGCGAGGTCTCGGCCAACAACCTCCTTCCTTCCTCCTTCCCTCAGTAAGAGCATTGAATATGGGTCGTGACTGGGTCTTCCAGCATGACAACGACCCGAAACACACAGCCAGGGCAGCTAAGGAGTGGCTCCGTAAGAAGCATCTCAAGGTCCTGGAGTGGCCTAGCCAGTCTCCAGACCTGAACCCAATAGAAAATCTTTGGATGGAGCTGAAAGTCCGTATTGCCCAGCGATAGCCCCAAAACCTGAAGGATCTGGAGGTCTGTATGGAGGAGTGGGCCAAAATCCCTGCAGCAGTGTGTGCAAACCTGGTCAAGAACTATAAGAAACGTATGATCTCTCACAGTTGAAGTGTACCTATGATAAAAAATTAGAGACCTCTACATGCTTTGTAAGTAGGAAGACCTGCAAAATCGGCAGTGTATCAAACACTTGTTCTACTCACTGTTTATATTTACAGTGCCTTGCGAAAGTATTCGGCCCCCTTGAACTTTGCGACCTTTTGCCACATTTCAGGCTTCAAACATAAAGATATAAAACTGTATTATTTTGTGAAGAATCAACAACAAGTGGGACACAATCTTGAAGCCTTTTGGACCTCATAACCTTTTTCAGGGAAAAGTATAATCAGTGCATTCGGAAAGTATTCAGACCTCTTGAAATTTTCCGCATTTTGTTATGTTACAGCCTTATTTTAAAATGTAAATAGTTTTTTCCCCTCATAAATCTACACACAATACCCCATAATGACAAAGCAAAAACTGGTGTTTATAATTTTTTTTGCAGATTAATAACATTTTTTGTTGTTGAAATATCACATTTACATAATTATTCTGACCCTTTACTCAGTACTTAGTTGAAGCACCTTTGGCAGAGATTACAGCCTGGAGTCCTCTTGGGTATGACGCTACAAGCTTGGCACACCTGTATTTGGGGAGTTTCTCTCATTCTTCTCTGCAGATCCCCTCAAGCTGTGTCAGGTTGGATGGGGAGCGTCTGTCACATCTGCTCCTGCTACGCCCTCTGGTGTTGCTCCTGCTACGCCCTCTGGTGTTCATCCGGTGTCATCTTAACCTGCAGTTCTCCCCCTGTATTCTCTCTCCCTCTCTCTCTCTCTCTCTCTCTCTCTGTCTCTCTCTCTCTTTCTTTTTTTCTCTCTCTGTCTCTGTCTCTGTCTCTCTCTCTCTCTCCTCTCTCTCTCTCTCTCTCTCTCTCTCTCTCCCTCTCTCTCTCTCTCTCTCTCTCTCTCTCTCTCTCTCTCTCTCTCTCTGTGTGATTGTGTGGTAGGAGACAGGTGTGCTGGAGTCAGAGCAGATCCCTATCAGCTGCAACTCATTACAGCAGATAGACTTCTTCCTATAGGTAACAGACAGGAATGTGTGTGTGAGAGAGAGAGACTGTGTTTTACCCTCTGTCCTCTCTGAAGGGGTTTAGTTAGTGAGGGCTCTAGCAACCTGGTCTCCAGCAGCTCAGTGTCCTGCCTCAGCCTGGTCTCCAGCAGCTACAGGACTTTCCGGTACCTCATCCGGAGATTGAGATCATCAGGCAAGGACAAATCTCCATCCGACCCATTGGCCTGTTGATAGGCTAACAAGCTATCATCTTGTTATCCATTTTAAGTGTCCGATACCACCCGATATATTGAAAAAAATAAGTAGTTCAATTCTATATGGTCCAAATCAGATTTTTTTTTTTTTCACCTTTATTTAACCAGGTAGGCTAGTTGAGAACAAGTTCTCATTTACAACTGCGACCTGGCCAAGATAAAGCATAGCAGTGTGAACAGACAACACAGAGTTACACATGGAGTAAACAATTAACAAGTCAATAACACAGTAGAAAAAAAGGGGAGTCTATATACAATGTGTGCAAAAGGCATGAGGAGGTAGGCGAATAATTACAATATTGCAGATTAACACTGGATTGATAAATGATGTACAGGTAGAGATATTGGTGTGCAAAAGAGCAGAAAAGTAAATAAATAAAAACTGTGGGGATGAGGTAAGTGAAAATGGGTGGGCTATTTACCAATATTTATACCAATTGATTGAACTTAGAGGCAACAAATGATCAAATCATTATGGTGGAAGACTATAAAACACCGAGCAGGACACCGAGCTGCTGGAGACCAGGCTGATCCAGGACACCGAGCTAATGGAGACCAGGCTGAGCCAGTACCCTAACTTCACTAGGGTAGGGGGCAGCATTGGGAATTTTGGATGAAAATAATGCCCAAATTAAACTGCTACTCAGGGGTGGCAGGGTAGCCTAGTGGTTAGAGCATTGGACTAGTAACCGAAAGGCTGCAAGTTCAAACCCCGAGCTGACAAGGTACAAATCTGTCGTTCTGCCCCTAAACAGGCAGTTAACCCACTGTTCCTAGGGTCATTGTTAACTGACTTGCCTAGTTAAATAAATGTAAAAAAATAAAAGCTAGAATAAGCATATAATTAGTAGATTTGGATAGAAAACACTCTGAAGTTTCTAAAACTGTTTGAATGATGTCGATGAGTATAACAGAACTCCTATGGCAGGCAAAAACCTGAGAAAAAAATCCAACCAGGATGTGGGAAATCTGAGGTTTGTAGTTTTTCAACTCATTGCCTATCAAATTTACAGTGTCTATGTCATATTGCACTTCCTAAGGCTTCAACTAGATGTCAACAGTCTTTAGAACCTTGTTTGAGGCTTCTACTGTGGAATGAGAGTGGTTTGAGTAAGGTCTCTCCCAGAGTGCCATGAGCTGACCACGCACGTTCACGTGAGAGGAAGCTTGCGTTCCATTGCAATTCTAAAGACAAAGGAATTCTCCGGTTGGAACATTATCGAAGATTTATGTTAAAAACATCCTAAAGATTGATTCTATACATCGTTTGACATGTTTCTACGGACTGTAATGGAACGTTTTGACATTTCGTCTGCACCTAGTGATCGCGCCTCATGAATTTCTATTTCTGGGCTAAACGTGCGAACAAAAGGAGGTATTTGGACATAAATGATGGACTTTATCGAACAAATCAAACATTTATTGTGGGAACTGGGATTCCTGGGAGTGCATTCTGATGAAGATCATCAAAGGGAAGTGAATATTTATAATGCTACTTCTGACTTATGTTGACAAGATCCTGCAACCACGGAGATGTAAATACCTGTCTATTTATGGAAAAAGTACACTGATTAACTGATGGTATTTTTTGGGGGGGGGATGAAAATAATGCCCAAATTAAACTGCTACTCAGGGGTGGCATGGTGGTTAGAGCGGGGGTTCTTGGATGGTTGAGGTGCAGCTGTTGGGGAACTGTGGGGTGATCTTTGAGGGTTGAGGGGCAGCTGTTGGGGAACTGTGGGGGGTTCTTTGAGTGTTGAGGAGCAGCTGTTGGGGAACTGTGGGGAGATCTTGGAGGGTTGAGGGGTAGCTGTTGGGGAACTGTGGGGGGATTTTGGAGGGTGGAGGGACAGCTGTTGGGGAACTGTGGGGGGATCTTGGAGGGTTGAGGGGCAGCTGTTGGGGAACTGTGGGGGGATCTTGGAGTGTTGAGGGGCAGCTGTTGTGGAACTGTGAGGGGATCTTGGATGGCTGGTGGTCTGGCGGTTGGGAGCTTGGGCTGGTGGCTGATAGGTTGTTGGTTCAGCTTGGGCTGGTGACTGATAGGTTGTTGGTTCAGCTTGGGCTGGTGGCTGATAGGTTGTTGGTTCAGCTTGGGCTGGTGGCTGATAGGTTGTTGGTCCAGCTTGGGCTGGTGGCTGATAGGTTGTTGGTTTTGGGCTGGTGACTGATTTGTTGGTTCAGCTTGGGCTGGTGGCTGATAGGTCTGTTGGTCCAGCTTGGGCTGGTGGCTTAGGTTGTTGGTTTGGGTCCTCATTTTGACTTGTTGGGAGATCTGTTGACCCTAGGGCGTTGACCCTAGTTGCTTCTGTGTCTCTGGATGGGAGTCTGCTAGATTACAAATGTAATGTAAATGTTGAGCGGCAGGTAGATTGTATATTTTAACATTTGATAATAAAAATACATTTGAAAATATAATAATGTCAGGTGAGATATCAACACCCCCTGTGGTTTACTGTGGTATTACAGCTACAGAGGACAGGAACAAGATAGTGTCGTGAACAACGTTGTATTGGTGTCTCTCTGGTTCTCCATGGTATTTCAGCTACAGAGGACAGGAACAAGATAGTGTAGTGAACAACATTGTATTGTACCACACTGGTTCTCCATGGTATTACAGCTACAGATCAGGCTACTAACTAGTAAGATGTCAACAAGGCAAAGCTGCACAAACTGAACAGAAGAGGGAGACATTTAGCAGAGTTGTGTCTAATGAAGAAAAGCACCATGGTCCAACCCTTAGCCTCTACTCCCTAGACCCTACTCCCTGGACCCTACTCCCTGGACTCTACTCCCTGGACCCTACTCCCTAGAACCTACTCCCTAGCCCCTACTCCCTAGCCCCCACTCCCTAGACCCTACTCCCTGGACCTTACTCCCGAGATTCTACTCTCAAGTCTTTAGCTCCTCCTCCCTATAATAGTGGCTGATAGTAGGGGTTAGGGGATCAATCCTCCTCAGATCTACAGTAGTGACTGATCTACAGTAGTGACTGATAGTTAGAGGTCAGTCCTCTCAGATCTACAGTAGTAACTGATAGTAGGGGTTAGAGGTCAGTCCTCCCAGATCTACAGTGGTGTCTGATAGTAGGGGTTAGAGGTCAATCCTCTCAGATCTACAGTAGTGTCTGATAGTAGGGGTTAGAGGTCAACCCTCTCAGATCTACAGTAGTGTCTGATAGTAGGGGTTAGAGGTCAACCCTCTCAGATCTACAGTAGTGACTGATAGTAGGGGTTAGAGGTCAGTCCTCTCAGATCTACAGTAGTAACTGATAGTAGGGGTTAGAGGTCAACCCTCTCAGATCTACAGTAGTAACTGATAGTAGGGGTTAGATGTCAGTCCTCCCAGATCTACAGTAGTGTCTAATAGTAGGGGTTAGAGGTCAACCCTCTCAGATCTACAGTAGTAACTGATAGTAGGGGTTAGAGGTCAGTCCTCCCAGATCTACAGTAGTGTCTGATAGTAGGGGTTAGAGGTCAACCCTCTCAGATCTACAGTAGTGTCTGATAGTAGGGGTTAGAGGTCACTCGTCTCAGAATAACACACATGGGAATGGTTGCCTTTAACGGACGTGACCCTAGTCCAGGGGTGGGAGGAGTGGCAATGAAGAAATATGCAGTGGTAGAGGAAGTATAGACAAGATAAACTACTCTCTTCCTCTGTTTCACCACGTCGTCAGCAGGGTCTTGTGTGGTCAAAACAGGAAAGAGGCGTACTGTCTATAAGTCTAAAACTGGAGTTCAGTCTCACTCAGCATCAAAACATGAGAGAACTGACACCACTCTGCTGGCAGCTCTGTAAGTACTCTCTCTCTCTCTCTTTCTCTCTCTCTCTCTCTCTCTCTCTCTGTCTGTGTCTCTCTCTCTCTGTCTGTGTCTCTCTCTGTGTCTCTGTCTCTCTCTCTCTCTCTCTCTGTGTCTCTGTCTTTGTGTCTCTCTCTCTCTCTCTCTCTGTCTCTGTCTGTCTGTCTGTCTGTCTGTCTGTCTGTCTGTCTGTCTGTCTGTCTCTATCTATCTCTGTCTCTCTCTCTCTCTCTCTCGGGCTCGCTCTCTCTCTCTCTCTCTGTGTGTGTCGCGGCAGGTGAGACGGAGCACTTGTGTCTTATACTCTGTGATTATCTGGTTTAATATCTGTGTGGCTTAATATCTGTGTGGCTTAATCCACTGAATGTCCAAAATATTAGCAACACATTCAGACACATTAAAATACATAAAACACAAAGGAAAACACAATCATCGAAAATAGGCACAACTATTGTAGATTTCACATCAAGGCACAAGGAAGCCAAAGGACACTAAAGGATTCTCCACCTAAATCTCTGGACACTAAAGGAGTCTCCACCTAAAGACACTCTCTAGACACTAAAGGAGTCTCCACCTAACTCTCTAGATACGAAAGGAGTCTCTACCTAACTCTCTAGACACTAAAGGAGTCTCCACCTAACTCTCTAGACACAAAAGGAGTCTCCACCTAACTCTCTAGATACGAAAGGAGTCTCTACCTAACTCTCTAGACACTAAAGGAGTCTCCACCTAACTCTCTAGACACTAAAGGAGTCTCCACCTAACTCTCTAGACACAAAAGGCATCTCCATAGTTAACCAACCCTGTGAACGGGATTAATAATTTGATAACTGCAATGTTAGGTCATTTGGAACTTTGTGGAGCAGGGCTATATAAACAGAAACAGCGTGATGATGTGATGTACATGACTTCAAATGTCCAGTCCACCAATGATGAGTAGTAAAACTGTGTCCTGTAACAAAATTAAGTGCTTTATGAAAAACAGCTTCTAGGGATTTAACATTAGAGGCATCCAAGCTTTGATAAATAGTATCACCATAACAACAACAGGTAGAAAGGTTGAGGAATAGTACCACCATAACAACAGGTAGAAAAGTTGATAAATAGTATCACCATAACAACAGGTAGACAGGTTGATAAATAATATCACCATAACAACAACAACAGGTAGAAAGGTTGATAAATAGTACCACCACAACAACAGGTAGAAAGGTTGATAAATAGTTTCACCATAACAACAGGTAGAAAGTTTGATGAATAATATCACCATAACAACAGGTAGAAAGGTTGATAAATAGTATCACAGTAACAACAAGTAGAAAGGTTGATACATATCACCATAACAACAGGTAGAAAGGTTGATAAATAGTATCACCATAACAACAGGTAGAAAGGTTGATGAATAGTATCACCATAATAACAGGTAGAAAGGTTGATGAATAGTATCACCATAACACCATAGGTTGAAATGTTGATAAATAGTATCACCATAACAACAGGTAGAAAGGTTGATGAATAGTATCACCATAACAACAGGTAGAAAGGTTGATGAATAGTATCACCATAACAACAGGTAGAAAGGTTGATGAATAGTATCACCATAACAACAGGTAGAAAGGTTGATCAATAGTATCACTATAGCAACAGGTAGACAGGTTGATAAATAGTATCACCATAACAACAGGTAGAAAGGTTGATACATAGTATCAAAATAACAACAACAGGTAGAACGGTTTCTCTAAAAAAGCCCTCTTCGAATCTTAGTTCCTTAACGAACTCAATTGTTTTTTGAACGATAAATACTTGTAAATTCAAACACCAAGGAATGCAGAAATGTGTTTGATTATAGACCCATTTGATGAGTGAAGATTTAATCCATCTGGGAACATATTGGCACTGTACGAAACATATACACAATGGACAATACCACTCAATTGGACTGCAGATCATTCGAAGCTTATGGCAAATGTCTGATGGCAAATGCCAAGTGTCATACAGCAAAAAAATATTATAGGGTGAGCTTGTCATATAATATTGTCATATTTTACTTGTTTTTTTTACTTTTTTACTTAATTTTTTACTTGTACATGAGGCACATGTTTTGTCCATTTGCAATATGATATCATAGGAAGTCAAAAGTCAAAGTCAAAAATCAGTGAACCATTGCCAAATGCCTTAAGAAATGTCCAAATGCAGTATGTAAGTATTGAAAGTGCCAAATCAGGATGTTATGTCCATTTGCCATATATGATCATAAGAAGGCGGTTTCAAAACCCAAAAGTCAGTGATCCATGTCAAAATGGCATTTATACTTCCCAAATGATATATAGCCCTATGTTAAGCCCTGAATCAACCTAGAAGGTCTATTTGTCATGCATGGTGAGGGAGAAGTGGGACTCTGGCGTTTTTTTACGTCCAAAATTACCAGGGGCGCCCCCTATTGGAAGGGCACGGGTGGGGGGTGCTCCCTACCCAGCCGTAGACCCCTTACAACCTCCTAAAGGCATTCAAAACCTTTTGTGAAATGGGCTCCATTTGGTAATGTTTTTTCACTGTTGAATCGTATTGCAAATGTATAAAAGTCAGCCAGCAAGTCAGCATCCATCAGTTAATAAGATATCATTCACCAAACTGACACAAAACCCACTTTGTTAAACTCAGTTAAAAGCCAACTATCACATATTTCAGAGAAGGCCCATAGTTCACAGCGCCTTCAGTTTAAAACATAATAAAAACGTAATGTGAGGCGACCCCTAATCCCGAGTTATGGCTCGACAGGTCATTAGGAGCTAGAACATTTCTGTGATTTTCTATGATTTTCTGAAATAACACACACTCACAAAACCCTCCGTAAATATCTAAGTTCTTAACGTAAAGACTTAAAACTCAGGATTCTGTAAAGGCATACCCCAATCAGGATATGAGTTTATTTAGAGCTTCCTGTGCCAACCGGAAGTGCCTTTCTTTGGGTCACACTGTCTGTTTTGAAGGGTTAAAAAAGTCACATCTATTTAAAACTTCATATGTGTGACTACGTAACCCTCCTGAACTGTAAATCAGTCATGTCTCCCAACAGATGTCAAAGAAAAGCTCTCACACACACACAGCAAGGATGGAGTGAAAAACTGCGGTGCCTAAAGACACAGAGAGCAGGCAATGGCATAAACATAATCTCTAGGCCGTGCCGAGTTCAACGAGATATCCCACTTGACCGTAGCTCACTCGGTCTGAGCGCGGCGACCATGAGAAAAGTAGACCCAAAATGAAGCCTGCCCCACAACATCATTTGCTTTTGGGTGACAGCGGAACCGTTAGGTTTAGAGGGACAATTCAACCACAGGGATGTTCCTAAGGTTCTCCCGATCTGTGCAACTTTGACCATTTGACCATTAACCCTTAACAGTAAAACAGGGTTTTTTGATCTCACAGATTACAATGACATCTCTACTCATACAAATACATTGCTTGCACCCCTAAATTCAACCTGAAGCCTATATGGGTTATGAATGCCATATGAACCTGTCTTCGGTAACAGTCCATCAGGCCACTCTGAGGTCTACCTGTGTTGATTCTAAGCTTCCTAGGCCAACCGGAAGTGGTTAAAATCGCCATAAAAATGTATATCCATACCCTGCCTGCAGTTTGATAGACATAGTGCAATCAACCCTGTGTAAATCAGTCAATTCTTAACGTAAAGACTTAAAACTCAGGATTCTGTAACAGCATACCCCAATGAGGATATGTGTTGACTTATAGTTTCCTGTGCTACCCGGAAGTGCCATAATTGGTGTCTCAGGGGCTGTTTCGAAGGGTTAAAAAAATCAGATCTGTCCAAAAATTCATATGTGTGATTAGGCAACCCCCATGAACTGTAAATCAGTCATTTTTCACATAAAATTTCAAAGGAAAACTAAATCACACACACACACAGCTTGGAAGGAGGGACGTATTGGGGTGCGTAGAGACAGACAGTGCCTGCAATAGTTAGCTTTGTTCGAGCTAAAAAAGAACCGTCAGACCTAGAGTTCCGAAACTTTAGAAACCTGTTCTAGACCTCAGGTCGATAGTGCGTGTTGAGTTAGGTGGCTCTAGAAGGTTCTCGGACCGAGAAACAGCCTCGTACATTTGCAATGACTTCAATTAATTTTGACCCTTACAAAAATGGCGACATTTAGAAAAGTCTCAGAGACACAAGACTAGGTGCATTGAAACCGGCTCGGCCCATAGAGACGGACCCCAACGTTTCTGTCCGATAGCTCATTCAAGGACCCCATAGCAAGTCATGGAAAAAATTGGATTTTCAGCACCAATTAGGGTTTTACTCGGGCACCGAAGGACCTATCGAGCCGAAACTCGGGATTCGGGATCGCCTCAGCTAGGCCTACACATAACATAAGAAATGGACCAGCTAGAACGTAACTACGTGTTTTATGTTTTTTTATGGTTTGAAGCGAAGGCGTTGTGAATTTGGGCCAACTCTGAAGTATGTGATAGTTGGCTACTAAAAGAGTTGGAAAAAGTGGATTTGGTGTCAGTTTGTATCAGTTTGGTGTCAGAATGATATCTAATTGACTGATGGACGGTGACTTGCTGGTGACTCTTGTCCATTTGCAATATGTTTAAACAGTGAGGTACCATCACCAAAGTGACATTCTGAAATCAACCCTAACGAGCGATTGAGATGAACCAGAATCACTGCCCAGCCATCCCGAGTTCATCGGGCCAGTCAATTTCGCATTCCTGCAGGATTTTTATAGCATGACAAATTCGTGATGGTAAATGCCCATTGAACCATATTGCAAATGCATGTGCACTTGCAATATGATTCAACAGTGAAAAAACGTCACCAAATGGACATGATGAAATCAACACAACGAATGATGGAAAGGAACAACTATCACTGCCAGGCCATCCTGTGTTCCGATAGCGGGCATTAATATCAGAATGACCGGTAAATGCATTGACAACCATATTTTTATTTTTGAGTTACCAGGTGCCTATTTTCAATCAGCAGTTGCACAACAATGCGTATCCATCATAGTATTTTAAACAGTCCATAAAGCACTAAGGATGGCCCCCATGGATAGAGGGCCGTAGTAGGGTACTCCCATAGCAGGCATGGACAAGAGGAGTCCCGGTAAATGCATTTACAACCATATTTTTATTTTTGGCTTACCAGGTGCCTATTTTCAATCACCAGTTGCACAACAATGCACGTGCATTTGAATATGATTCTATAGTGAAAAAAAATCACCAAATGGACATGATGAAATCAACACAACGAGTGATGGAAAGGAACAACAATCACTGCCCGGCCATCCCGAGTTCATCAGGCCAGTCAATTTTGCATTTCTGCAGGATTTTTGAGCATGTCAAATTTCTTATGACATTTGGCCCCCACAAAACATATGCCTTATGCACAAGTAAAAAAAATAAAACATAATGATAATAAAATACAACTAAAGTATGTTACAGTTCTTAAACATGTGTAATTGACACAAAAATCGAAAGAATTTTGAAAAACGGTCCAGAAAACACATTTTTAGGGGTGTGTGAAGTTTTTTATAAAATTTAGCAATTTTTGACTTTTGACTTTTGACTTCCTATGAAATCGTATTGCAAATGGACAAAACATGTGCCTTAAGCGCAAGTAATAAAAAAAATGATGATAATAAAATTGGACAAAAGTATATTCATACAGTTCTTGCACATGTGTAATTGACAAAAAAATCAAAAGAATTTTGAAAAACGGTCCAGAAAGCACTTTTTTAAGGGGTGATCATTTTTTCAAAATTTTGCTTTTGGATGTTGACTTGGGTTACATTTCCAATATGAAAAACCAAGGTGGAGCGCACGCGCCACCTGTTGGATTTTTAAAGTGTTACAACTGGCATTTGCCATATGGCATCTGCAATACACTTTGCATGAATCAACGCCGAATTGGGTGGTATTGGACACCGTGTATATGGTTTGTCCAATGTTTTCCCATTCATTTTTGTCCATTTCAGGGGGTATTCCCTTACATCTAATATACAGTATTATACAGTATTATACAGAGTCATGAACTCCCTTCCATACCTTAAGGGAACATTTCGACAATCACCGTATAGTTAGTGAGAAAGTCCCTATTGGAACTGTACGGTCCCTTACTAGACGTCCGAAAACATTTTAGAAATTCGGGGACGGCGTCGGGCCGAGCGGTAGGGCCAGACCTACCGGGAAGTCATCAAATGAACTTTGTCGGACATTCGGTTTTCGTTTAATAAAATAAACAAATTTTAGCCCATTTTTGCGCAATGCCGAAATATCCCACAAGAGGGCATAAGCAATCATATTGCTATTGGACAAAACATCACGAATCACGACGTGCCATATCTCGGAAACCGAAAATATTTCGAAGCCGAAACTTGGTGAGCGTAGGTTTGGCATTATGGGAAGATGGCCCCGAACAAGATGGCGTCTAGGCCTCAACGGTTTTTGAGTTATGGCCATATTTCTGGGATTAAAGGTCCAAAATGAAAATAGAGAAAAGATTTTTTCACTTCACGTCAAAGTCAAGGAGCCTCCGGTGTCAATAAAAAAAACGGCCATTTATCTATCGTCATTTACGAGAAATCGTACGTTGACCAGATCGTGATGTTCAGATATAGGTGTTTTTTTTTTCAACGGTTACAGATCCAGTTGCAGGGTGTTCATACGAGTATTTTTAAAATGTGCTGCGGAGCTCTGCGACATTTCTGTGATTTTCTATGATTTTCTGAAATAACACACACTCACTAAACCCTCCGTAAATAACTCAGTTCTTAACGTAAAGACTTAAAACTCAGGATTCTGTAAAGGCATACCCCAATGAGGATATGAGTTTATTTATAGCTTCCTGTGCCAACCGGAAGTGCCATAATTGGTGTCTCAGGGGCTGTTTGGAAGGGTTAAAAAATCAGATCTGTCCAAAACTTCATATGTGTGATTAGACAACACCCATGAACTGTAAATCAGTCATTTTTCCCAACAGATGTCAAAGAAAAGCTCTCACACACACACACAGCAAGGATGGAGTGACAAAGCGTGGTGTTTAAAGACACAGAGAGCAGGCAATGGCATAAACATAATCCCAAGGCCGTGCCGAGTCCAACGAGGTGCCCCGCTTGACCGTAGCTCACTCGGTCTGAGCGCAGCGACCATGAGAAAAATAGGCCCACAATGAAGCCTGCACCACAATGTCATTTGATTTTGGGTGACAGCGGCGGAACCGTTAGGTTTAGAAGGACAATTCAAACACAGGACTGTTCCTAAGGTCCTCCCGATCTGTGCAAGCCTAACCTTGACTGTGTGGCATTAACCTTTCACAGTTAAAAGAAGGTGTTTACAAAAAAACAGTGTGCATTGACTTCTCTCCCCATAGGAATACATTGCCTGCTCCCCTAAATACAACCTGGGGTCTTTATGGGTTATGAATGCTGTATGAACCTGTCTTCTATGACATTCCATCAGACCACTATGAGGTCTACCTGTGTCGATTCTAAGCTTCCTGGAGCAACCGGAAGTGGTTAGATTGACCCAAAAGGTATTTGGATGTACATCACCTCCGAAAGGTGCCGAGGCCTCTGCATTATTCAACCCTGTGTAGATCAGTCAATTCTCAACTTAAAGACTTAAAACTCAGGATTCCCTAGGTTTCTATGTCAGTCAAGACATGTGTGTATTTATAGCTTCCTGTGCCAACCGGAAGTGCCATAATTGGTGACTCAGGGGCTGTTTGGAAGGGTTAAAAAAATCAGATCTGTCCAAAACTTCATATGTGTGATTAGACAACCCCCATGAACTGTAAATCAGTCATTTTTCCCAACAGATGTCAAAGAAAAGCTCTCACACACACACACAGCAAGGATGGAGTGACAAAGCGTGGTGTTTAAAGACACAGAGAGCAGGCAATGGCATAAACATAATCCCAAGGCCGTGCCGAGTCCAACGAGGTGCCCCTCTTGACCGTAGCTCGCTCGGTCTGAGCGCAGCGACCATGAGAAAAATAGGCCCACAATGATGCCTGCACCACAATGTCATTGGATTTTGGGTGACAGCGGCGGAACCGTTAGGTTTAGAAGGACAATTCAAACACAGGACTGTTCCTAAGGTCCTCCCGATCTGTGCAAGCCTAACCTTGACTGTGTGGCATTAACCTTTCACAGTTAAAAGAAGGTGTTTACAAAAAACAGTGTGCATTGACTTCTCTCCCCATAGGAATACATTGCCTGCTCCCCTAAATACAACCTGGGGTCTTTATGGGTTATGAATGCTGTATGAACCTGTCTTCTATGACATTCCATCAGACCACTATGAGGTCTACCTGTGTCGATTCTAAGCTTCCTGGAGCAACCGGAAGTGGTTAAATTGACCCAAAAGGTATTTGGATGTACATCACCTCGAAAGGTGCCGAGGCCTCTGCATTATTCAACCCTGTGTAGATCAGTCAATTCTCAACTTAAAGACTTAAAACTCAGGATTCCCTAGGTTTCTATGTCAGTCAAGACATGTGTGTATTTATAGCTTCCTGTGCCAACCGGAAGTGCCATAATTGGTGACTCAGGGGCTGTTTGGAAGGGTTAAAAAAATCAGATCTGTCCAAAACTTCATATGTGTGATTAGACAACCCCCATGAACTGTAAATCAGTCATTTTTCCCAACAGATGTCAAAGAAAAGCTCTCACACACACACACAGCAAGGATGGAGTGACAAAGCGTGGTGTTTAAAGACACAGAGAGCAGGCAATGGCATAAACATAATCCCAAGGCCGTGCCGAGTCCAACGAGGTGCCCCTCTTGACCGTAGCTCGCTCGGTCTGAGCGCAGCGACCATGAGAAAAATAGGCCCACAATGATGCCTGCACCACAATGTCATTGGATTTTGGGTGACAGCGGCGGAACCGTTAGGTTTAGAAGGACAATTCAAACACAGGACTGTTCCTAAGGTCCTCCCGATCTGTGCAAGCCTAACCTTGACTGTGTGGCATTAACCTTTCACAGTTAAAAGAAGGTGTTTACAAAAAAACAGTGTGCATTGACTTCTCTCCCCATAGGAATACATTGCCTGCTCCCCTAAATACAACCTGGGGTCTTTATGGGTTATGAATGCTGTATGAACCTGTCTTCTATGACATTCCATCAGACCACTATGAGGTCTACCTGTGTCGATTCTAAGCTTCCTGGAGCAACCGGAAGTGGTTAGATTGACCCAAAAGGTATTTGGATGTACATCACCTCGAAAGGTGCCGAGGCCTCTGCATTATTCAACCCTGTGTAGATCAGTCAATTCTCAACTTAAAGACTTAAAACTCAGGATTCCCTAGGTTTCTATGTCAGTCAAGACATGTGTGTATTTATAGCTTCCTGTGCCAACCGGAAGTGCCATAATTGGTGTCTCAGGGGCTGTTTGGAAGGGTTAAAAAAATCAGATCTGTCCAAAACTTCATATGTGTGATTAGACAACCCCCATGAACTGTAAATCAGTCATTTTTCCCATAAAAATTCAAAGGAAAAATAAATCACACAGATACACAACTTGGATGGAGGGACGTATTGGGGTGTGTAGAGACTGACAGTGCCTCCAATAGTTAGCTTTGTTCGAGCTAAAAAGAACCGTCAGACCTAGAGTTCCGAAACTTTAGAATCCTGTTCTAGACCTCAGGTAGATAGTGCGTGGTGAGTTACGGCGCTCTAGGAGGTTCTCGGACCGAGAAACAGCGTCGAACATTTGCAATGACTTCAATTCATTTTGACCATTACGAAAATGGCGACATTTAGAAATGTCCCAGAGACACAAGACTAGGTGCATTGTGACCGTCTCGGCCCATAGAGACAGAACCCAACATCTCGGTCCGATAGCTCATTCAAGGACCCCGTAGCAAGGCATGGAAAAAAGTGGATTTTCAGCACCAATTAGGCTTTTACTCGGACACCAAATGACCTATCGAGCCGAAACTCGGGATTCGGGGTCGCCTCACATAGGACTACACATAATGTCCGAACTGGCCCCGCAGCTAGAAAGTAACTATGTGTTTTATGGTTTTTTAATGTTTTGTACCGAAGGCCTTGTGAATTTTGGGCCAGCTCTGAAGTATGTTATACTTGGCTCCTAAATGAGTTGGGAAAAGTGGGTTTGGTGTCAGTTTGTATCAGTTTGGTGTCAGAATGATATCAAATTGACTGATGGACGGTGACTTGCAGGTGACTCTTGTCCATTAGCAATATGTTTAAGCGGTGAGGTACCATCACCAAAAGCGACATTTTGAAATCAACCCAAACGAGCGATGGAGAGGTACCAGTATCACTGCCCAGACATCCCTATGTCATCGGGCCAGTCAATTTGGCATTCCTGCATGATTTTTATGGCATGACAAATTGGTGATGGTGACTGCCCAGTTAACCATATGGCAAATGCACAGTGACTTTGCAAAAGTGAGAAAACATGACCAAATGGACATTCTGAAATCAACCCTAACGAGTGATGGAGAGGTACCAGAATCACTGCCAAGCCATCCCGAGTTCATCGGGCCAGTCAATTTGGCATTCCTGCACAAATTTTCAGTGACTTTGCAAAAGTAAGGAACATTTGCAATATGTTTTAACAGTGAGGTACCATCACCAAAAGCGACATTCTGAAATCAACCCAAACGAGCCATGGAGAGGTACCAGTATCACTGCCCAGCCATCCCGAGGTCATCGGGCCAGTCAATTTGGCATTCCTGCAAAAATTTTCAGTGACTTTGCAAAAGTAAGGAACATTTGCAATATGTTTTAACAGTGAGGTACCATCACCAAAAGCGACATTCTGAAATCAACCCAAACGAGCCATGGAGAGGTACCAGTATCACTGCCCAGCCATCCTGAGGTCATCTGGCCAGTCAATTTGGCATTCCTGCAAAAATTTTCAGTGACTTTGCAAAAGTAAGGAACATTTGCAATATGTTTTAACAGTGAGGTACCATCACCAAAAGCGACATTCTGAAATCAACCCAAACGAGCCATGGAGAGGTACCAGTATCACTGCCCAGCCATCCTGAGGTCATCGGGCCAGTCAATTTGGCATTCCTGCACAAATTTTCAGTGACTTTGCAAAAGTAAGGAACATTTGCAATATGTTTTAACAGTGAGGTACCATCACCAAAAGCGACATTCTGAAATCAACCCAAACGAGCGATGGAGAGGTACCAGTATCACTGCCCAGCCATCCTGAGGTCATCGGGCCAGTCAATTTGGCATTCCTGCATGATTTTTATAGCATGACAAATTGGTGATGGTGACTGCCCAGTTAACCATATGGCAAATGCACAGTGACTTTGAAAGAGTGAGAAAATCACCAAATGGACATTCTGAAATCAGCCCAAACGAGCGATGGAGAGGTACCAGTATCACTGCCCAGCCATCCCGAGGTCATCGGGCCAGTCAATTTGGCATTCCTGCAAGAATTTTTTGTGACTTTGCAAAAGTAAGGAACATTTGCAATATGTTTAAGCGGTGAGGTACCATCACCAAAAGCGACATTCTGAAATCAACCCAAACGAGCGATGGAGAGGTACCAAAATCACTGCCCAGCCATCCCTATGTCATCGGGCCAGTCATTTTGGCATTCCTGCATGATTTTTATGGCATGACAAATTGGTGATGGTGACTGCCCAGTTAACCATATGGCAAATGCACAGTGACTTTGCAAAAGTGAGAAAACATGACCAAATGGACATTCTGAAATCAACACAAACAATGGCATCACCATAGAGTCCAGACTGTGCCGAGTCCAACGAGGCGCCCGCTTGACCGTAGCTCGCTCGGTCTGAGCGCGGCGACCATGAGAAAAATAGGCCCAATATTAAGCCTTCACCAGTACGTCATTTGATTTTGGGTGACAGCGGCGGAACCGTTAGGTTTAGAAAGACAATTCAACCACAGGACTGTTCCTAAGGTCCTCCTGATCTGTCCAAGCCTATCCTTGACCGTGTGACATTAACCCTTCACAGTCAAAAGAAGGTGTTTACATAAAAACAGTGTTCATTGACTTCTCTCCCCATAGGAATATATTGGCTGCTCCACTAAATACAACCTGGAGTCTATATGGGTTATGAATGTTGTATGAACCTGTCTTTGGTACCAGTCCATCAGACCACTATAAGGTCTACCTGTGTCGATTCTAAGCTTCCTGGACCAACCGGAAGTGGTTCAAATCGCCCTAAAAGTGTATACCCATACACTGCCTGCAATTTGATGGACATATTGCATTGAACCCTGTGTAAATCAGTCAGTTTTCATGGTAAAGACTTAAAACTCAGGATTCTCTAATGGAATAGCCCAATGAGGATGTATGTTGAGTTACAGCTTCCTGTGCCAACCGGAAGTGCCATAATTGGTGACTCAGGGGCTGTTTGGAAGGGTTAAAAAAATCAGATCTGTCCAAAACTTCATATGTGTGATTAGACAACCCCCATGAACTGTAAATCAGTCATTTTTCCCAACAGATGTCAAAGAAAAGCTCTCACACACACACAGCAAGGATGGAGTGACAAAGCGTGGTGTTTAAAGACACAGAGAGCAGGCAATGGCATAAACATAATCCCAAGGCCGTGCCGAGTCCAACGAGGTGCCCCTCTTGACCGTAGCTCGCTCGGTCTGAGCGCAGCGACCATGAGAAAAATAGGCCCACAATGATGCCTGCACCACAATGTCATTGGATTTTGGGTGACAGCGGCGGAACCGTTAGGTTTAGAAGGACAATTCAAACACAGGACTGTTCCTAAGGTCCTCCCGATCTGTGCAAGCCTAACCTTGACTGTGTGGCATTAACCTTTCACAGTTAAAAGAAGGTGTTTACAAAAAACAGTGTGCATTGACTCCTCTCCCCATAGGAATACATTGCCTGCTCCCCTAAATACAACCTGGGGTCTTTATGGGTTATGAATGCTGTATGAACCTGTCTTCTATGACATTCCATCAGACCACTATGAGGTCTACCTGTGTCGATTCTAAGCTTCCTGGAGCAACCGGAAGTGGTTAGATTGACCCAAAAGGTATTTGGATGTACATCACCTCGAAAGGTGCCGAGGCCTCTGCATTATTCAACCCTGTGTAGATCAGTCAATTCTCAACTTAAAGACTTAAAACTCAGGATTCCCTAGGTTTCTATGTCAGTCAAGACATGTGTGTATTTATAGCTTCCTGTGCCAACCGGAAGTGCCATAATTGGTGTCTCAGGGGCTGTTTGGAAGGGTTAAAAAAATCAGATCTGTCCAAAACTTCATATGTGTGATTAGACAACCCCCATGAACTGTAAATCAGTCATTTTTCCCATAAAAATTCAAAGGAAAAATAAATCACACAGATACACAACTTGGATGGAGGGACGTATTGGGGTGTGTAGAGACTGACAGTGCCTCCAATAGTTAGCTTTGTTCGAGCTAAAAAAGAACCGTCAGACCTAGAGTTCCGAAACTTTAGAATCCTGTTCTAGACCTCAGGTAGATAGTGCGTGGTGAGTTACGGCGCTCTAGAATGTTCTCGGACCGAGAAACAGCGTCGAACATTTGCAATGACTTCAATTTTATTTTGACCATTACGAAAATGGCGACATTTAGAAATGTCCCAGAGACACAAGACTAGGTGCATTGTGACCGTCTTGGCCCATAGAGACAGAACCCAACATCTCGGTCCGATAGCTCATTCAAGGACCCCGTAGCAAGGCATTGAAAAAAGTGGATTTTCAGCACCAATTAGGCTTTTACTCGGACACCAAATGACCTATCGGGCCGAAACTCGGGATTCGGGGTCGCCTCACATAGGACTACACATAATGTCCGAACTGGCCCCGCAGCTAGAAAGTAACTATGTGTTTTATGGTTTTTTAATGTTTTGTACCGAAGGCCTTGTGAATTTTGGGCCAGCTCTGAAGTATGTTATACTTGGCTCCTAAATGAGTTGGGAAAAGTGGGTTTGGTGTCAGTTTGTATCAGTTTGGTGTCAGAATGATATCAAATTGACTGATGGACGGTGACTTGCAGGTGACTCTTGTCCATTAGCAATATGTTTAAGCGGTGAGGTACCATCACCAAAAGCGACATTCTGAAATCAACCCAAACGAGCGATGGAGAGGTACCAGTATCACTGCCCAGACATCCCTATGTCATCGGGCCAGTCAATTTGGCATTCCTGCATGATTTTTATGGCATGACAAATTGGTGATGGTGACTGCCCAGTTAACCATATGGCAAATGCACAGTGACTTTGCAAAAGTGAGAAAACATGACCAAATGGACATTCTGAAATCAACCCTAACGAGTGATGGAGAGGTACCAGAATCACTGCCAAGCCATCCCGAGTTCATCGGGCCAGTCAATTTGGCATTCCTGCACAAATTTTCAGTGACTTTGCAAAAGTAAGGAACATTTGCAATATGTTTTAACAGTGAGGTACCATCACCAAAAGCGACATTCTGAAATCAACCCAAACGAGCGATGGAGAGGTACCAGTATCACTGCCCAGCCATCCCGAGGTCATCGGGCCAGTCAATTTGGCATTCCTGCAAGAATTTTCAGTGACTTTGCAAAAGTAAGGAACATTTGCAATATGTTTTAACAGTGAGGTACCATCACCAAAAGCGACATTCTGAAATCAACCCAAACGAGCGATGGAGAGGTACCAGAATCACTGCCCAGCCATCCTGAGGTCATCGGGCCAGTCAATTTGGCATTCCTGCATGATTTTTATAGCATGACAAATTGGTGATGGTGACTGCCCAGTTAACCATATGGCAAATGCACAGTGACTTTGAAAGAGTGAGAAAAATCACCAAATGGACATTCTGAAATCAGCCCAAACGAGCGATGGAGAGGTACCAGTATCACTGCCCAGCCATCCCGAGGTCATCGGGCCAGTCAATTTGGCATTCCTGCAAAATTTTCAGTGACTTTGCAAAAGTAAGGAACATTTGCAATATGTTTTAACAGTGAGGTACCATCACCAAAAGCGACATTTGGAAATCAACCCAAACGAGCCATGGAGAGGTACCAGTATCACTGCCCAGCCATCCCGAGGTCATCGGGCCAGTCAATTTGGCATTCCTGCAAAAATTTTCAGTGACTTTGCAAAAGTAAGGAACATTTGCAATATGTTTTAACAGTGAGGTACCATCACCAAAAGCGACATTCTGAAATCAACCCAAACGAGCCATGGAGAGGTACCAGTATCACTGCCCAGACATCCCTATGTCATCGGGCCAGTCAATTTGGCATTCCTGCATGATTTTTATGGCATGACAAATTGGTGATGGTGACTGCCCAGTTAACCATATGGCAAATGCACAGTGACTTTGAAAGAGTGAGAAAAATCACCAAATGGACATTCTGAAATCAACCCAAACGAGCCATGGAGAGGTACCAGTATCACTGCCCAGCCATCCCGAGGTCATCGGGCCAGTCAATTTGGCATTCCTGCAAAAATTTTCAGTGACTTTGCAAAAGTAAGGAACATTTGCAATATGTTTTAACAGTGAGGTACCATCACCAAAAGCGACATTTGGAAATCAACCCAAACGAGCCATGGAGAGGTACCAGTATCACTGCCCAGCCATCCTGAGGTCATCGGGCCAGTCAATTTGGCATTCCTGCATGATTTTTATGGCATGACAAATTGGTGATGGTGACTGCCCAGTTAACCATATGGCAAATGCACAGTGACTTTGCAAAAGTGAGAAAACATGACCAAATGGACATTCTGAAATCAACCCAAACGAGTGATGGAGAGGTACCAGAATCACTGCCAAGCCATCCCGACTTCATCGGGCCAGTCAATTTGGCATTCCTGCAAAATTTTCAGTGACTTTGCAAAAGTAAGGAACATTTGCAATATGTTTTAACAGTGAGGTACCATCACCAAAAGCGACATTCTGAAATCAACCCAAACAAGCCATGGAGAGGTACCAGTATCACTGCCCAGCCATCCCGAGGTCATCGGGCCAGTCAATTTGGCATTCCTGCATGATTTTTATAGCATGACAAATTGGTGATGGTGACTGCCCAGTTAACCATATGGCAACTGCACAGTGACTTTGAAAGAGTGAGAAAAATCACCAAATGGACATTCTGGAATCAACCCTAACGAGCGATGGAGAGGTACCAGAATCACTGCCAAGCCATCCCGACTTCATCGGGCCAGTCAATTTGGCATTCCTGCAAAAATTTTCAGTGACTTTGCAAAAGTAAGGAACATTTGCAATATGTTTTAACAGTGAGGTACCATCACCAAAAGCGACATTCTGAAATCAACCCAAACGAGCGATGGAGAGGTACCAGAATCACTGCCCAGCCATCCCGAGTTCATCGGGCCAGTCAATTTGGCATTCCTGCATGATTTTTATGGCATGACAAATTGGTGATGGTGAATGCCCAGTTAACCATATGGCAAATGCACAGTGACTTTGCAAAAGTGAGAAAACATAAACAAATGGACATGATGAAATCAACACCACGAGTGATTGAAAGGAACAACAATCACTGCCCGGCCATCCCGAGTTCATCAGGCCAGTCAATTTTGCATTTCTGAAGGATTTTTGAGCATGTCAAATTTCTTATGACATTTGGCCCCCACAAAACATATGCCTTATGCACAAGCAAAAAAAAACAAAAACATTATAATAATAAAATATGACTAAAGTATGTTGATACAGTTCTTATACGTGTGTAACTGACACAAAATGCGAAAAAATTTCAAAAAACGGTCCAGAAAGCACTTTTTTAGGGGTGTGTGAAGTTTTTTATGAAATTTAATAATTTTTGACTTTTGACTTCTGACTTCCTATGAAATCATATTGCAGATGGACAAAACACATGCAATATGCGCAAGTAAAAAAAAAAAAAAAAAAAAATTATGATAATAAAATATGACTAAAGTATGTTGATACAGTTCTTATACGTGTGTAACTGACACAAAATGCGAAAAATTTCGAAAAACGGTCCAGAAAGCACTTTTTTAGGGGTGTGTGAAGTTTTTTATGAAATTTAAGAATTTTTGACTTTTGACTTCTGACTTCCTATGAAATCATATTGCAAATGGACAAAACATATGCAATATGCGCAAGTAAAAAAATTAAAAAAATTATGTTAATAAAATTGGACAAAAGTATTTTCATACAGTTCTTATACATGTGTAATTGTCAAAAAAAGCGAAAGAATTTCGAAAAACGGTCCAGAAAGCACTTTTTTAAGGGGTGATACGTTTTTTTCAAAAAATTCGTTTTTTCAAAATTTGGCTTTTGGATGTTGACTTGGAGTCCAATACCAATATGAAAAACCATGGTGGAGTGCAATCGCCACCTGTTGGATTTTTGAAGTGTTACAACTGGCAATACCCATATGGCAATAGCAGTAAACTTTGCATGAATCAACGCCGCTTTGGGTGGTATTGGCCAATGTGTGCATGGTTTGGCCTATGCCAATAACTTGCCATTCATTTTTGTCCACTACGGGGTGAAATCCCTTACATCTAATATACAGTATTATACAGAGTCATGAGGACATGGCATTCCCATCGTTTTAGCGCAAGTGAACAGCAAACCTGTTTTTAAGTTTGTCAATTTTAAAGTCTTCTGTCTGTAATGTTATTTTAATTTTACATCGACCCCAGTTATACTAGCTGTCTCTATGGTATCAGACCCCAGTTAGACTAGCTGTCTCCATGGTATCAGACCCCAGTTAGACTAGCTGTCTCCATGGTATCAGACCCCAGTTAGACTAGCTGTCTCCATGGTTTCAGACCCCAGTTAGACTAGCTGTCTCCATGGTATCAGACCCCAGTTAGACTAGCTGTCTCCATGGTTTCAGACCCCAGTTAGACTAGCTGTCTCCATGGTATCAGACCCCAGTTAGACTAGCTGTCTCCATGGTATCAGACCCCAGTTAGACTAGCTGTCTCCATGGTATCAGACCCCAGTTAGACTAGCTGTCTCCATGGTTTCAGACCCCAGTTAGACTAGCTGTCTCCATGGTATCAGACCCCAGTTAGACTAGCTGTCTCCATGGTATCAGACCCCAGTTAGACTAGCTGTCTCCATGGTTTCAGACCCCAGTTAGACTAGCTGTCTCTATGGTATCAGACCCCAGTTAGACTAGCTGTCTCCATGGTATCAGACCCCAGTTAGACTAGCTGTCTCCATGGTATCAGACCCCAGTTAGACTAGCTGTCTCCATGGTATCAGACCCCAGTTAGACTAGCTGTCTCCATGGTATCAGACCCCAGTTAGACTAGCTGTCTCCATGGTATCAGACCCCAGTTAGACTAGCTGTCTCCATGGTATCAGACCCCAGTTAGACTAGCTGTCTCCATGGTATCAGACCCCAGTTATACTATCTATCTCCATGGTATCAGACCCCAGTTATACTAGCTATCTCCATGGTATCAGACCCCAGTTATACTAGCTGTCTCCATGGTATCAGACCCCAGTTAGACTAGCTATCTCCATGGTATCAGACCCCAGTTAGACTAGCTGTCTCTATGGTATCAGACCCCAGTTATACTAGCTGTCTCCATGGAATTACACCCCAGTTATACTAGCTGTCTCCATGGTATCAGACCCCAGTTAGACTAGCAGTCTCCATGGTATCAGACCCCAGTTAGACTAGCTGTCTCCATGGTATCAGACCCCAGTTAGACTAGCTGTCTCCATGGTATCAGACCCCAGTTAGACTAGCTGTCTCCATGGTATCAGACCCCAGTTAGACTAGCTGTCTCCATGGTATCAGACCCCAGTTAGACTAGCTGTCTCCATGGTATCAGACCCCAGTTAGACTAGCTGTCTCCATGGTATCAGACCCCAGTTAGACTAGCTGTCTCCATGGTATCAGACCCCAGTTAGACTAGCTGTCTCCATGGTATCAGACCCCAGTTAGACTAGCTGTCTCCATGGTATCAGACCCCAGTTAGACTAGCTGTCTCCATTGTATCAAACCCCAGTTAGACTAGCTGTCTCCATGGTATCAGACCCCAGTTAGACTAGCTGTCTCTATGGTATCAGACCCCAGTTAGACTAGCTGTCTCCATGGTATCAGACCCCAGTTAGACTAGCTGTCTCCATGGTATCAGACCCCAGTTAGACTAGCTGTCTCCATGGTATCAGACCCCAGTTAGACTAGCTGTCTCCATGGTATCAGACCCCAGTTAGACTAGCTGTCTCCATGGTATCAGACCCCAGTTAGACTAGCTGTCTCCATGGTATCAGACCCCAGTTAGACTAGCTGTCTCCATGGTATCAGACCCCAGTTAGACTAGCTGTCTCCATGGTATCAGACCCCAGTTAGACTAGCTGTCTCCATGGTATCAGACCCCAGTTAGACTAGCTGTCTCCATGGTATCAGACCCCAGTTAGACTAGCTGCCTCCATGGTATCAGACACCAGTTATACTAGCTGTCTCTATGGTATCAGACCCCAGTTAGACAAGCTGTCTCTATGGTATCAGACCCCAGTTAGACTGGCTGTCTCCATGGTATCAGACCCCAGTTAGACTAGCTGTCTCCATGGTATCAGACCCCAGTTAGACTAGCTGTCTCCATGGTATCAGACCCCAGTTAGACTAGCTGTCTCTATGGTATCAGACCCCAGTTAGACTAGCTGTCTCCATGGTATCAGACCCCAGTTAGACTAGCTGTCTCCATGGTATCAGACCCCAGTTAGACTAGCTGTCTCCATGGTATCAGACCCCAGTTAGACTAGCTGTCTCCATGGTATCAGACCCCAGTTAGACTAGCTGTCTCCATGGTATCAGACCCCAGTTAGACTAGCTGTCTCTATGGTATCAGACCCCAGTTATACTAGCTATCTCCATGGTATCAGACCCCAGTTAGACTAGCTGTCTCCATGGTATCAGACCCCAGTTAGACTAGCTGTCTCCATGGTATCAGACCCCAATTAGACGAGTTGTCTCTATGGTATCAGACCCCAGTTAGACTAGCTGTCTCTATGGTATCAGACCCCAGTTAGACTAGCTGTCTCCATGGTATCAGACCCCAGTTAGACTAGCTGTCTCTATGGTATCAGACCCCAGTTAGACTAGCTGTCTCTCTGGTATCAGACCCCAGTTAGACTAGCTGTCTCCATGGTATCAGACCCCAGTTAGACTAGCTGTCTCCATGGTATCAGACCCCAGTTAGACTAGCTGTCTCTATGGTATCAGACCCCAGTTAGACTAGCTGTCTCTATGGTATCAGACCCCAGTTAGACTAGCTGTCTCCATGGTATCAGACCCCAGTTAGACTAGCTGTCTCCATGGTATCAGACCCCAGTTAGACTAGCTGTCTCCATGGTATCAGACCCCAGTTAGACTAGCTGTCTCCATGGTATCAGACCCCAGTTAGACTAGCTGTCTCCATGGTATCAGAACCCAGTTAGACTAGCTGTCTCCATGGTATCAGACCCCAGTTAGACTAGCTGTCTCCATGGTATCAGACCCCAGTTAGACTAGCTGCCTCCATGGTATCAGACCCCAGTTATACTAGCTGTCTCTATGGTATCAGACCCCAGTTAGACAAGCTGTCTCTATGGTATCAGACCCCAGTTAGACTGGCTGTCTCCATGGTATCAGACCCCAGTTAGACTAGCTGTCTCCATGGTATCAGACCCCAGTTAGACTAGCTGTCTCCATGGTATCAGACCCCAGTTAGACTAGCTGTCTCTATGGTATCAGACCCCAGTTAGACTAACTGTCTCCATGGTATCAGACCCCAGTTAGACTAGCTGTCTCTCTGGTATCAGACCCCAGTTAGACTAGCTGTCTCCATGGTATCAGACCCCAGTTAGACTAGCTGTCTCCATGGTATCAGACCCCAGTTAGACTAGCTGTCTCTATGGTATCAGACCCCAGTTAGACTAGCTGTCTCCATGGTATCAGACCCCAGTTAGACTAGCTGTCTCCATGGTATCAGACCCCAGTTAGACTAGCTGTCTCTATGGTATCAGACCCCAGTTAGACTAGCTGTCTCCATGGTATCAGACCCCAGTTAGACTAGCTGTCTACATGGTATCAGACCCCAGTTAGACTAGCTGTCTCCATGGTATCAGACCCCAGTTAGACTAGCTGTCTACATGGTATCAGACCCCAGTTAGACTAGCTGTCTCCATGGTATCAGACCCCAGTTAGACTAGCTGTCTCCATGGTATCAGACCCCAGTTAGACTAGCTGTCTCCATGGTATCAAACCCCAGTTAGACTAGCTGTCTCCATGGTATCAGACCCCAGTTAGACTAGCTGTCTCCATGGTATCAGACCCCAGTTAGACTAGCTGTCTCTATGGTATCAGACCCCAGTTAGACTAGCTGTCTCCATGGAATTACACCCCAGTTATACTAGCTGTCTCCATGGTATCAGACCCCAGTTAGACTAGCTGTCTCCATGGTATCAGACCCCAGTTAGACTAGCTGTCTCTATGGTATCAGACCCCAGTTAGACTAGCTGTCTCCATGGTATCAGACCCCAGTTAGACTAGTTGTCTCCATGGTATCAGACCCCAGTTAGACTAGCTGTCTCCATGGTATCAGACCCCAGTTAGACTAGCTGTCTCTATGGTATCAGACCCCAGTTAGACTAGCTGTCTCCATGGTATCAGACCCCAGTTAGACTAGCTGTCTCCATGGTATCAGACCCCAGTTAGACTAGCTGTCTACATGGTATCAGACCCCAGTTAGACTAGCTGTCTCCATGGTATCAGACCCCAGTTAGACTATAGACTAGCTGTCTCCATGGTATCAGACCCCAGTTAGACTAGCTGTCTCCATGGTATCAGACCCCAGTTAGACTAGCTGTCTCTATGGTATCAAACCCCAGTTAGACTAGCTGTCTCTATGGTATCAGACCCCAGTTAGACTAGCTGTCTCCATGTTATCAAACCCCAGTTAGACTAGCTGTCTCTATGGTATCAGACCCCAGTTAGACTAGCTGTCTCCATGGAATTACACCCCAGTTATACTAGCTGTCTCCATGGTATCAGACCCCAGTTAGACTAGCTGTCTCCATGGTATTGCACAAATCTGGCCTTTATGGAAGAGTGGCAAGAAAGCCATTTCTTAAAGATATCCATAAAAAGTGTAGTTTAAAGTTCAGTCTCTCGATGTGCAAAACTGATAGAGACATACCCCAAGCGATTTACAGCTGTAATCGCAGCAAAAGGTGGCGCTATAAAGTATTAACTTAATTGAGCTGAATAATTTTGTCCGCCCAATTTTTCAGTTTTTGATTTGTTAAAAAAGTTTGAAATATCCAATAAATGTCGTTCCACTTCATGATTGTGTCCCACTTGTTGTTGATTCTTCACAAAAACGTACAGTTTTATATCTTTATGTTTGAAACCTGAAATGTGGCAAAAGGTCGCAAAGTTCAAGGGGGCCGAATACTTTCGCAAGGCACTGTATATCTCCATACTACCATTCACTTGTATGGGTTACCTTCAGCCGAGTCTTGTGACACTTTTGGGGATCGTAGAGCAAAACACACCTTCCAAGGTCGATGTGGAAGGCCAATAAAGGGAATGTGTTGAATTAAAAGCAAAAAAACAGATACGTCTTAAACTGAATGATTTTGTTGGATGTTTGTATTATGTTAATTAGACTGACTCACAAATGTGTCACTATTGACATTATCTGTGGTAAAGCTCAGTGTTTCCATTATGTACCATAGTGATAGTTCTCTCTGTCTATTTCAGTGTTTCCATCATGTACCATAGTGATAGTTCTCTCTGTGTGTTTCAGTGTTTCCATCATGTACCATAGTGATAGTTCTCTCTGTGTGTTTCAGTGCTGTTGAGTACACTGGTATGCTGTAGCCTCGGACAAGGTGGAGGTGAGTACATTAATTTAAATTCATCATCTGTTCTATAATAGTAACATTTCTCTATATTAATTTATTCATAACCCTCCCTACCCCACATTACCGTACCTACACTAATCTTACCTACCATACACAAACCCTACCTGCCCTTACCTACCCCACACAACCCCTACACTAAACCCACCTACACCACAGTACCGCTACAGTAACCCGACCTACCCTACACTAACCCTACCTATCATACCTACCCCACACTAACCCACACTAACCCTACCTATCCCACACTACCCCACACTAAACCTACCTACCCCACACTAACCCCACACTAACCCTACCCCACACTACCCCACACTAATCCACACTAACCCTACCTAACCCACACTACCTAACCCACACTAACCCTACCTAAACCACACTACCCCCACACTAACACTACCTACCCCACACTAATCCACACTAACCCTACCTATCCCACACTAACCCTACCTATCCCACACTAACCCTACCTACCCCACACTACCCCCACAATAACCCTCCCTACCCCACACTAATCCACACTAACCCTACCTACCCCACACTACCCCCACACTAACCCTACCTACCCGACACTAACCCCACACTAACCCTACCTACCCCACACTACCCCCACACTAATCCACACGAACCCTACCTACCCCACACTACCCCCACACTAACCCTACCTACCCTACACTAACCCTACCTATCCTACCTACCACACACTACCCCCATACTAACACTAACCACCGCACACTACCCCTACCTACCCCACACTAACCCACACTAACCCTACCTACCCCACACTACTCCACACTAACCCTACCTACCCCACACTAACCAACACTAACCCTACCTACCCCACACTAACCCCACACTAATCCACACTAATCCTACCTACCCCACACTACCCACCCCACACTAACCCTACCTACAATACACTAACCCTACCTACCCCATACACTAACCCTACCTACCCTGTACTAACCCTACCTACCCCACACTACCCCCACACTAACCCTACCTACCCCACAGTTCCTTTACAGTAACCTACCTACCCCACACTACCCCCACACTAACCCTACCTACCCCACACTAACCCTCCCTACCCTACACTAACCCTACCTATCCTACCTACCCCCACACTAACCCTACCTACCCCACACTAATCCACACTAACCCTACCTATCCCACACTACCCCACACTAACCCTCCTTAACCCTACCTATGCCTACAATAACCCTACCTACCATACACTAACCCTACCTACACCACACTAACCCTACCTACCCCACACTACCCCCACACTAACCCTACCTATCCCACACTACCCCACACTAACCCTCCTTAACCCTACCTATGCCTACAGTAACCCTACCTACCATACACTAACCCTACCTACCCCACACTAAACCTAACTACCCCACACTACCCCCACACTAACCCTACCTATCCTACCTACCCCCACACTACCCCACACTAACCCTACCTACCCCCACACTAACCCTACCTACCCCACACTAATCCACACTAACCCTACCTACCCCACACTACCCCCACACTAACCCTACATATCCTACCTACCCCCACACTAATCCACACTAACCCTACCTACCCCACACTAACCCTACCTACCCCACACTAACCAACACTAATCCACACTAACCCTACCTATCCCACACGACCCCACACTAACCCACACTAACCCTACCTACCCCACACTATCCCCACAATAACCCTCCCTACCCCACACTAACCCTACCTACCCCACACAACCCCACACTAACCCACACTAACCCTACTTACCCCACACTAACCCACACTAACCCTACTTACCCCACACTATCCCACACTAACCCTACCTACCCCACACTACCCCCACAATAACCCTACCTATCCCACACTATCCCACACTAACCCTACCTACCCCACACTAATCCACACTAACCTACACATTGAGTGATTAGTCCAAGATGGTGTAGCAGTCGAACGTCTTGTCGTGTCCCTTCTATATATCGTTTTTTTAAATAATTTTTTAACATATTTTTCTTCCCATATCTTTTATTAAAACATTTTGTTAAACCTCAACTTCTAAATACTCTCCTGCAACCCGCCTCACCCAATGTAGCTATTTTCTTCTAAAGTATATCTACTTTGGATCCGGAACCCCTCAACTGAAGCTACCAGCTAGCTACCAGCTATCAGTCAGCAAACCATTGCTAGCGGTCAACCGGTCATCAGGTAACCTTTTAGCGCGGAAAGCTCTCGCCAGTTCAAACAACGCGACTCTAACCAGAGCATAACGGACCTATTTATTTTTTATCCCCGGATTCCCACCGGATTCCCACCGCAAACGGAACATTTTCAGCTGGATTCCTCACAACTAGCTATCTAGCTAACCGCAACACCGGATGATTACTCCTGGCTAGCGTTTCCACCCACTTAGCTTGAAGCTAGCCCGGCCAGAGCTCCTGTGCTACCACCAAAGCATACTCCTGGGCTACAATATCCGGACCCACGACCGGTCTATCGATGTCACCGCATGAAGAGGAATAAACAGACTCACCCCATCGCGACGTCCCCAAAAGGCTAACTTTCTAGCCCTTGCTATCTCCTTGCTTGCTAACTGCTAGCTTGTTTTGCCCCGGTCCGCTAACTGCTACCCTGTTTAGCCCTGGCCTACTAACTGTTAGCTTGTTAGCACAGGCCTGCTAACCGTCTGAATCGCCGCGTCCCAAACACTCACTGGACCCATATTTACTTTCAATCTCTTTTCGATTTGTAATTTGTTTATACCTTCCGGTAACCTGCCTCACCCAATGTGATACGGAATCGCTATTATTTTTAATTTTTAGAACACACTTAAGAACCTCCAGAAGCTAACAAGCTAACTAGCTACAAGCTATTTAGTCATTGTTAGCCACTGCTAACTGTTTTTTAACCTGGATAACACTCGCCAGTCCAGCTTCCCTGCCCCATCCACCGCTGCCCCCTGGACACTGATCACTTGGCTACATAGCTGATGCATGCTAGACTGTCCATTAATCACGGTACTCCATTCTGCTTGTTTATGTTTTATCTGTCGGCCCTAGCCGCACTCAGGCTCTGTGTGTAGTTAATACGACCCTCCCTGCCTAGCCAACGCCATTTTACCTGCTGTTGTTGTGCTAGCTGATTAGCTGTTGTCTCACCTACTGTTTTAGCTACTGTTTTAGCTAGCTCTCCCAATTCAACACCTGTGATTACTGTATGTCTCTCTCAAATGTCAATATGCCTTGTATACTGTTGTTCAGGTTAGTTATCATTGTTTTAGTTTACAATGGAGCACCTAGTTCCACTCTTCATACCCCTGATACCTCCTTTGTCCCACCTCCCACACATGCGGTGACCTCACCCATTACAACCAGCATGTCCAGAGATACAACCTCTCTCATCACCCAGTGCCTGGGCTTACCTCCGCTGTACCCGCACCCCACCATACCCCTGTCTGCGCATTATATCTGAATATATTCTACCATGCCCAGAAATCTGCTCCTTTCATTCTCTGTCCCCAACGCCGAGGCGACCAGTTTTGATAGCCTTTAGCCGCACCCTCATACTACTCCTCCTCTGTTCCGCGGGTGATGTGGAGGTAAACCCAGGCCCTGCATGTCCCCAGGCACCCTCATTTGTTGACTTCTGTGATCGAAAAGCCTTGGTTCCATGCATGTCAACATCAGAAGCCTCCTCCCTAAGTTTCTTTTACTCACTGCTTTAGCACACTCTGCTAACCCTGATGTCCTTGCCGTGTCTGAATCCTGGCTCAGGAAGTCCACCCAAAATTCTGAGATTTCCATACCCAACTATAACATCTTCCGTCAAGATAGAACTGCCAAAGGGGGAGGAGTTAGCCTGCAAAGTAATGTCATACTTTCCAGGTCCATACCCAAATAGTTCGAACTACTAATTTTGAAAATTACTCTCTCCATAAATAAGTCTCTCACTGTTGCCGCCTGCTACCGACCCCCCTCAGCACCCAGCTGTGCCCTGGACACCATTTGTGAATTGATTGCCCCCCATCTAGCTTCAGAGTTTGTTCTGTTAGGTGACCTAAACTGGGATATGCTTAACACCCCGGCAGTCCTACAATCTAAGCTAGATGCCCTCAATCTCACACAAATCATCAAGGAACCCACCAGGTACAACCCTAAATCTGTAAACAAGGGCACCCTCATAGACGTCATCCTGACCAACTGGCCCTCCAAATACACCTTCGCTGTCTTCAACCAGGATCTCAGTGATCACTGCCTCATTGCCTGTATCCGCTACGGAGCCGCAGTCAAAAGACCACCCCTCATCACTGTCAAACGCTCCCTAAAACACTTCTGTGAGCAGGCCTTTCTAATCGACCTGGCCCGGGTATCCTGGAAGGACATTGACCTCATCCCGTCAGTTGAGGATGCCTGGTCATTCTTTAAAAGTAACTTCCTCACCATTTTAGATTAGCATGCTCCGTTCAAAAATGCAGAACTAAGAACAGATATAGCCCTTGGTTCACTCCAGATCTGACTGCCCTCGACCAGCACAAAAACATCCTGTGGCGGACTGCAATAGCATCGAACAGTCCCCGCGATATGCAACTGTTCAGGGAAGTCAGGAACCAATACACGCAGTCAGTCAGGAAAGCTAAGGCCAGCTTCTTCAGGCAGAAGTTTGCATCCTGTTGCTCCAACTCCAAAAAGTTCTGGGACACTGTGAAGTCCATGGAGAACAAGAGCACCTCCTCCCAGCTGCCCACTGCACTGAGGCTAGGTAACACGGTCACCACCAATAAATCCATGATTATCGAAAACTTCAACAAGCATTTCTCAACGGCTGGCCATGCCTTCCGCCTGGCTACTCCAACCTCGGCCAACAGCTCCGGCCCCCTGCAGCTACTCGCCCAAGCCTCTCCAGGTTCTCCTTTACCCAAATCCAGATAGCAGATGTTCTGAAAGAGCTGCAAAACCTGGACCCGTACAAATCAGTTGGGCTTGATAATCTGGACCCTCTATTTCTGAAACTATCCGTCGCCATTGTCGCAACCCCTATTACCAGCCTGTTCAACCTCTCTTTCATATCGTCTGAGATCCCCAAGGACTGGAAAGCTGCCGCAGTCATCCCCCTCTTCAAAGGGGGAGACACCCTGGACCCAAACTGTTACAGATCAATATCCATCCTAACATGCCTATCTAAGGTCTTCGAAAGCCAAGTCAACAAACAGGTCACTGTCCATCTTGAATCCAACCGTACCTTCTCCGCTGTGCAATCTGGTTTCCGAGCCGGTCACGGGTGCACCTCAGCCAGGCTCAAGGTACTAAACGATATCATAACCGCCATCGATAAAATACAGTACTGTGCAGCCGTCTTCATCGACCTTGCCAAGGCTTTCGACTCGGTCAATCACCATATTCTTATCGGCAGACTCAGTAGCCTCGGTTTTTCGGATGACTGCCTTGCCTGGTTCACCAATTACTTTGCAGACAGAGTTCAGTGTGTCAAATCGGAGGGCATGCTGTCCGGTCCTCTGGAAGTCTCTATGGGGGTGCCACAGGGTTCAATCCTCGGGCCGACTCTTTTTTTCTGTATATATCAATGATGTTGCTCTTGCTGCGGGCGATTCCCTGATCCACCTCTACGCAGACGACACCATTCTATATACTTCCGGCCCGTCCTTGGACACTGTGCTATCTAACCTCCAAACGAGCTTCAATGCCATACAACACTCCTTCCGTGGCCTCCAACTGCTCTTAAACGCTAGTAAAACCAAATGCATGCTTTTCAACCGTTCGCTGCCTGCACCCGCACGCCTGACCAGCATCACCACCCTGGATGGTTCCAACCTTGAATATGTGGACATCTATAAGTACCTAGGTGTCTGGCTAGACTGTAAACTCTCCTTCCAGACTCATATCACATTTACATTTACATTACATTTAAGTCATTTAGCAGACGCTCTTATCCAGAGCGACTTACAAATTGGTGAATTCACCTTCTGACATCCAGTGGAACAGCCACTTTACAATAGTGCATCTAAATCATTAAGGGGGGGTGGTGAGAAGGATTACTTATCCTATCCTAGGTATTCCTTGAAGAGGTGGGGTTTCAGGTGTCTCCGGAAGGTGGTGATTGACTCCGCTGTCCTGGCGTCGTGAGGGAGTTTGTTCCACCATTGGGGGGCCAGAGCAGCGAACAGTTTTGACTGGGCTGAGCGGGAACTGTACTTCCTCAATGGTAGGGAGGCGAGCAGGCCAGAGGTGGATGAACGCAGTGCCCTTGCTTGGGTGTAGGGCCTGATCAGAGCCTGGAGGTACTGCGGTGCCGTTCCCCTCACAGCTCCGTAGGCAAGCACCATGGTCTTGTAGCGGATGCGAGCTTCAACTGGAAGCCAGTGGAGAGAGCGGAGGAGCGGGGTGACGTGAGAGAACTTGGGAAGGTTGAACACCAGACGGGCTGCGGCGTTCTGGATGAGTTGTAGGGGTTTAATGGCACAGGCAGGGAGCCCAGCCAACAGCGAGTTGCAGTAATCCAGACGGGAGATGACAAGTGCCTGGATTAGGACCTGCGCCGCTTCCTGTGTGAGGCAGGGTCGTACTCTGCGGATGTTGTAGAGCATGAACCTACAGGAACGGGCCACCGCCATGATGTTGGTTGAGAACGACAGGGTGTTGTCCAGGATCACGCCAAGGTTCTTAGCGCTCTGGGAGGAGGACACAATGGAGTTGTCAACCGTGATGGCGAGATCATGGAACGGGCAGTCCTTCCCCGGGAGGAAGAGCAGCTCCGTCTTGCCGAGGTTCAGCTTGAGGTGGTGATCCGTCATCCACACTGATATGTCTGCCAGACATGCAGAGATGCGATTCGCCACCTGGTCATCAGAAGGGGGAAAGGAGAAGATTAATTGTGTGTCGTCTGCATAGCAATGATAGGAGAGACCATGTGAGGTTATGACAGAGCCAAGTGACTTGGTGTATAGCGAGAATAGGAGAGGGCCTAGAACAGAGCCCTGGGGGACACCAGTGGTGAGAGCGCGTGGCGAGGAGACAGATTCTCGCCACGCCACCTGGTAGGAGCGACCTGTCAGGTAGGACGCAATCCAAGCGTGGGCCGCGCCGGAGATGCCCAACTCGGAGAGGGTGGAGAGGAGGATCTGATGGTTCACAGTATCGAAGGCAGCCGATAGGTCTAGAAGGATGAGAGCAGAGGAGAGAGAGTTAGCTTTAGCAGTGCGGAGCGCCTCCGTGATGCAGAGAAGAGCAGTCTCAGTTGAATGACTAGTCTTGAAACCTGACTGATTTGGATCAAGAAGGTCATTCTGAGAGAGATAGCGGGAGAGCTGGCCAAGGACGGCACGTTCAAGAGTTTTGGAGAGAAAAGAAAGAAGGGATACTGGTCTGTAGTTGTTGACATCGGAGGGATCGAGTGTAGGTTTTTTCAGAAGGGGTGCAACTCTCGCTCTCTTGAAGACGGAAGGGACGTAGCCAGCGGTCAGGGATGAGTTGATGAGCGAGGTGAGGTAAGGGAGAAGGTCCCCGGAAATGGTCTGGAGGAGAGAGGAGGGGATAGGGTCGAGCGGGCAGGTTGTTGGGCGGCCGGCCGTCACAAGAAGCGAGATTTCATCTGGAGAGAGAGGGGAGAAAGAGGTCAGAGCACAGGGTAGGGCAGTGTGAGCAGAACCAGCGGTGTCGTTTGACTTAGCAAACGAGGATCGGATGTCGTCGACCTTCTTTTCAAAATGGTTGACGAAGTCATCTGCAGAGAGGGAGGAGGGGGGGAGGGGGAGGAGGATTCAGGAGGGAGGAGAAGGTGGCAAAGAGCTTCCTAGGGTTAGAGGCAGATGCTTGGAATTTAGAGTGGTAGAAAGTGGCTTTAGCAGCAGAGACAGAGGAGGAAAATGTAGAGAGGAGGGAGTGAAAGGATGCCAGGTCCGCAGGGAGGCAGGTTTTCCTCCATTTCCGCTCGGCTGCCCGGAGCTCTGTTCTGTGAGCTCGCAATGAGTCATCGAGCCACGGAGCGGGGAGGGGAGGACCGAGCCGGCCTGGAGGATAGGGGACATAGAGAGTCAAAGGATGCAGAAAGGGAAGAGAGGAGGGTTGAGGAGGCAGAGTCAGGAGAAAGGTTGGAGAAGGTATGAGCAGAGGGAAGAGATGATAGGATGGAAGAGGAAAGAGTAGCGGGGGAGAGAGAGCGAAGGTTGGGACGGCGCGATACCATCCGAGTAGGGGCAGTGTGGGAAGTGTTGGATGAGAGCGAGAGGGAAAAGGATACAAGGTAGTGGTCGGAGACTTGGAGGGGAGTTGCAGTGAGGTTAGTGGAAGAACAGCATCTAGTAAAGATGAGGTCGAGCGTATTGCCTGCCTTGTGAGTAGGGGGGAAGGTGAGAGGGTGAGGTCAAAAGAGGAGAGGAGTGGAAAGAAGGAGGCAGAGAGGAATGAGTCAAAGGTAGACGTGGGGAGGTTAAAGTCGCCCAGGACTGTGAGAGGTGAGCCGTCCTCAGGAAAGGAGCTTATCAAGGCATCAAGCTCATTGATGAACTCTCCGAGGGAACCTGGAGGGCGATAAATGATAAGAATGTTAAGCTTGAAAGGGCTGGTAACTGTGACAGCATGGAATTCAAAGGAGGCGATAGATAGATGGGTAAGGGGAGAGAGAGAGAATGACCACTTGGGAGAGATGAGGATCCCGGAGCCACCACCCCGCTGACCAGAAGCTCTCGGGTGTGCGAGAACACGTGGGCGGACGAAGAGAGAGCAGTAGGAGTAGCAGTGTTATCTGTGGTGATCCATGTTTCCGTCAGTGCCAGGAAGTCGAGGGACTGGAGGGAGGCATAGGCTGAGATGAACTCTGCCTTGTTGGCCGCAGATCGGCAGTTCCAGAGGCTACCGGAGACCAGGAACTCCACGTGGGTCGTGCGCGCTGGGACCACCAGATTAGGGTGGCCGCGGCCACGCGGTGTGGAGCGTTTGTATGGTCTGTGCAGAGAGGAGAGAACAGGGATAGATAGACACATAGTTAACAGGGTACAGAAGAGGCTACGCTAATGCAAAGGAGATTGGAATGACAAGTGGACTACACGTCTCGAATGTTCAGAAAGTTAAGCTTACGTAGCAAGAATCTTATTGACTAAAATGATTGAAATGATACAGTACTGCTGGAGTAGGCTAGCTGGTAGTGGCTGCGATGTTGACACTACACTAATCAAGTCGTTCCGTCGAGTGTAATAGTTTCTACAGTGCTGCTATTCGGGGGCTAGCTGGCTAGCTAGCAAGGTTGATTGCGTTCCGTTACTTTAAAAGAACGACAATAGCTGGCTGGCTAACCTAGAAAATCGCTCTAGGCTACACAATTGTCTTAGATACAAAGACGGCTATGTAGCTAGCTAGCTACGATCAAACAAAACAAACCGTTGTACTGTAATAGTTACTACAGTGCTGTTATTCGGGGGCTAGCTGGCTAGCTACGTTAGAAGAACGACAATAGCTGGCCAGCTAACCTAGAAAATCGCTCTAGGCTACACAATTGTCTTAGATACAAAGACGACTATGTAGCTAGCTAGCTACGATCAAACAAAACAAACCGTTGTACTGTAATAGTTACTACAGTGCTGCTATTCGGGGCTAGCTGGCTAGCTACGTTAGAAGAACGACAATAGCTGGCCAGCTAACCTAGAAAATCGCTCTAGACTACACAATTGTCTTAGATACAAAGACGGCTATGTAGCTGGCTAGCTACGATCAAACAAATCAAACCGTTGTACTGTAATGAAGTGAAATGAAAATGTGATACTACCTGTGGAGCGACGCGGAATGTTGACCGGGTAGTTGGAGTTCAATTCGGTAGAGGTTGGCTAGCTGTTGGCTAGCTAGCTAGCAGCATTTCCTACGTTAAGGACGACAAATAGCTGGCTAGCTAACCTCGGTAAATTAAGATAATCACTCTAAGTCTACACACTCTAAACTGCACAATTATCTTGGATACGAAGACAACTATGTAGCTAGCTGACACTACACTAATCGAGTCGTTCAGTTGAGTGTAATAGTTTCTACAGTGCTAGTGGACAGTGGATGTTAGCTAGCTGCTTAGCTAGCTGCTGGGCAGATACGTTAGGACGACGAAATACGATAATTATGCAATTGTCGTTGATACAAAGACGGCTATGTAGCTGGCTAAGAAGAAATTGCTAAGATTAGACAAATCAAACCGTTGTACTATAACGAAATGTAATGAAAAGTTATACTACCTGCGGACCGAAGTGTAGATGCGACCGCATCTACACTTCGGTCCAATCGAAAATCAAATCAAGAGGCAGCTTTCTATTCCGCAACAAAGCCTCCTTCACTCACGCCGCCAAACTTACCCTAGTAAAACTGACTATCCTACCGATCCTCGACTTCGGCGACGTCATCTACAAAATTACTTCCAACACTCTACTCAGCAAACTGGATGCAGTTTATCACAATGCCATCCGTTTTGTCACTAAAGCACCTTATACCACCCACCACTGCGACTTGTACGCTCTAGTCGGCTGGCCCTCGCTACATATTCGTCGCCAGACCCACTGGCTCCAGGTCATCTACAAGTCCATGCTAGGTAAAGCTCCGCCTTATCTCAGTTCACTGGTCACGACGGCAACACCCATCCATAGCACGCACTCCAGCAGGTGTATCTCAAAGATCATCCCTAAAGCCAACACCTCATTTGGCCGCCTTTCGTTCCAGTTGTCCAGTTTAGCTGCCTGCAAAATTGTAATTATTCGCCTACCTCATGCCTTTTGCACACAATGTATATAGACTCCCCTTTTTTTTTTTTTTTTCTACTGTGTTATTGACTTGTTAATTGTTTACTCCATGTGTAACTCTGTTGTCTGCTCACACTGCTATGCTTTATCTTGGCCAGGTCGCAGTAGCAAATGAGAACTTGTAGCAAATGAGAAATTGTTCTCAACTAGCCTACCTGGTTAAATAAAGGTGAAAAAAATAAAAATAAATAAACACTACTCCACACTAATCCACACTAACCCACACTACCACACACTACCCCCACAATAACCCTACCTACCCCACACTAATCCACACTAACCCACACTAACCCTACCTACTCCACCCTACCCCCACACTAACCCTACCTACCCCCACACTAACCCTACCTACGCCTACACTAACCTTAACAACCCTACGCTAACCTAACCTACCCCTACACTAACCCTACCTACCCCTACACTAACCCTTCCTACCCCTACATTAACCCTACCTACCCCTACACTAACCCTACCTACCCTACACTAAGCCTACCTACCCTACACTAACCCTACCTACCCTACACTAACCTTACCTACCCCTACACTAACCTTACCTACCCCTACACTAACCCTACCTACACTACCTACACTAACCCTACCTACCCTACACTAACCCTACTGACCCCTACCTACCCCATACTACCCCAACACTAACCCTACCTACCCCACAGTACCTCTACAGTAACCCTACCTACCCCCACACTAACCCTACCTAACCCACACTAACCCTACCTACCCCACAGTACCTCTACAGTAACCCTACCTACCCCCACACTAACCCTACCTAACCCACACTAACCCTACCTACTCCACAGTACCTCTACAGTAACCCTACCTACCCCACGCTAAACCTAACTACCCCACACTAACCCTACCTACCCTACCTATCCCACACTAACCCACACTAACCCTAACTACTGCACAGTACCTCTACACTAACCCTACCTACCCTACATACCCCCACACTAACCCTACCTACCCTACCTATCCCCACACTAAACCTACCTACACTAACCCTACCTACCCCACACTACCCCCACACTAGCCCTACCTACCCCACACTAGCCCTACCTAACCAACACTAGCCCTACCTACCCCACACTAGCCCTACCAACCCCACACTAGCCCTACCTAACCCACACTAACCCTACCACCCCCACACGACCCCCACTCTAACTCTACCTAACCCACACGACCCCCACTCTAACTCTACCTAACCCACACTACCCCCACACTATCTCTACCTAACCCACACGACCCCCACTCTAACTCTACCTAACCCACACTACCCCCACTCTAACTCTACCTAACCCACACGACCCCCACTCTAACTCTACCTAACCCACACTACCCCCACACTAACTCTACCTACCCCTACTCCGTCCCAGTAATTACAGAGGGGCGGCAGGTAGCCTAGTGGTTAGGCAGGATAGTATCCTACCCTTATTACCAGGTTAAACAGCTAGAGAATAGCCTCTCTGCTGTGTTTCAGCATCTCTGTTAGAATATAAAGCCTTGTCTCAGGATAGTATCCTACCCTCATCACCAGGTTAAACAGCTAGAGAATAGCCTCTCTGCTGTGTTTCAGCATCTCTGTTAGAATATAAAGCCTTGTCTCAGGATAGTATCCTACCCTCATCACCAGGTTAAACAGCTAGAGAATAGCCTCTCTGCTGTGTTTCAGCATCTCTGTTAGAATATAAAGCCTTGTCTCAGGATAGTATCCTACCCTCATCACCAGGTTAAACAGCTAGAGAATAGCCTCTCTGCTGTGATTCAGCATCTCTGTTAGAATATAAAGCCTTGTCTCAGGATAGGATCCTACCCTCATCACCAGGTTAAACAGCTAGAGAATAGCCTCTCTGCTGTGTTTCAGCATCTCTGTTAGAATATAAAGCCTTGTCTCAGGATAGTATCCTACCCTCATCACCAGGTTAAACAGCTAGAGAATAGCCTCTCTGCTGTGTTTCAGCATCTCTGTTAGAATATAAAGCCTTGTCTCAGGATAGTATCCTACCCTCATCACCAGGTTAAACAGCTAGAGAATAGCCTCTCTGCTGTGTTTCATCATCTCTGTTAGAATATAAAGCCTTGTCTCAGGATAGTATCCTACCCTCATCACCAGGTTAAACAGCTAGAGAATAGCCTCTCTGCTGTGATTCAGCATCTCTGTTAGAATATAAAGCCTTGTCTCAGGATAGTATCCTACCCTCATCACCAGGTTAAACAGCTAGAGAATAGCCTCTCTGCTGTGTTTCAGCATCTCTGTTAGAATATATATATAATAATATGACTTTAGACCGCTCTCGCTCTCTCTCTCCCTCGAGAATAGCCTCTCTGCTGTGATTCAGTATCTTTGTTCCAAGACAGGTTTACTGCTCTTGAGGGCCTATATTTTTAATAATTTACTCTCTCTCCGTCTCTCTCTCTCCTTCTCTCTCTTTCTCTCTCTCTCTCTCTCTCTCTCTCTGCCTCCCTCTCTCTCTCCCTCTCTCTCTCTTCCAGCCTCTCTGAGTGTCAGTCCTGACAGACCTCAGTTCTTTGAATATGAGTCTGTCTCTCTGAGCTGTGAGGTTCAGGGGAACTCTGCTGGGTGGAGAGTGATGAGGAACACATCGAGAGGAAACCTTTCAGAGTGTAGTACTGACTGGGGGAACCAACAAGGGTCTTCATGCATCATGTCACTAATACCATCAGACAGTGGAGTGTACTGGTGTGAGTCTGGGTCTGGAGAACACAGCAATGCTGTCAACATCACAGTACATGGTATGTCCACAAACACCATCTACTGACATTATAGTGTTTAGTGGTTCATCTTATTTCAGATAGCTGATGTTATGTTTATATATGATGTTTATATATTATATACAGCTGGAGCTGTGATCCTGGAGAGACCTGTTTATATATGATGTTTATATATTATATACAGCTAGAGCTGTGATCCTGGAGAGACCTGTTTATATATGATGTTTATATATTATATACAGCTGGAGCTGTGATCCTGGAGAGACCTGTTTATATATGATGTTTATATATTATATACAGCTGGAGCTGTGATCCTGGAGAGACCTGTTTATATATGATGTTTATATATTATATACAGCTGGAGCTGTGATCCTGGAGAGACCTGTTTATATATGATGTTTATATATTATATACAGCTGGAGCTGTGATCCTGGAGAGACCTGTTTATATATGATGTTTATATATTATATACAGCTGGAGCTGTGATCCTGGAGAGACCTGTTTATATATGATGTTTATATATTATATACAGCTGGAGCTGTGATCCTGGAGAGCCCTGTTTATATATGATGTTTATATATTATATACAGTTGGAGCTGTGATCCTGGAGAGCCCTGTTTATATATGATGTTTATATATTATATACAGTTGGTGCTGTGATCCTGGAGAGCCCTGTTTATATATGATGTTTATATATTATATACAGCTGGAGCTGTGATCCTGAGAGCCCTGTTTATATATGATGTTTATATATTATATACAGTTGGTGCTGTGATCCTGGAGAGCCCTGTTTATATATGATGTTTATATATTATATACAGTTGGTGCTGTGATCCTGGAGAGACCTGTTTATATATGATGTTTATATATTATATACAGCTGGAGCTGTGATCCTGGAGAGCCCTGTTTATATATGATGTTTATATATTATATACAGTTGGTGCTGTGATCCTGGAGAGCCCTGTTTATATATGATGTTTATATATTATATACAGCTGGAGCTGTGATCCTGGAGAGCCCTGCCCTTCCTGTGACTGAGGGAGATTCTGTGACTCTGCGCTGCAGACATCAGGTAACTCCCTCTGACCTCACAGCTGTTTTCTACAAAGATGGATCCTTCATCAGGACTGAGACTACAGGAGAGATGACCATCCCTGCATTATCCAAGTCAGATGAAGGACTCTACAAGTGTTCCAGCTCGAAAGGAGAATCACCAGAGAGCCGGATGACTGTGACAGGTGAGAATATGAGAAACCTTGACATTCAGATTATCTGGTTCTTCTTTACACTGTTAAGAGGTGCTGAAACCTGCATTATAAACTGGGTGGTTCTTCTTTACACTGTTAAGAGGCGCTGAAACCTGCGTTATAAACTGGGTGGTTCTTCTTTACACTGTTAAGAGGTGCTGAAACCTGCATTATAAACTGGGTGGTTCTTCTTTACACTGTTAAGAGGTGCTGAAACCTGCATTATAAACTGGGTGGTTTTCTTTACACTGTTAAGAGATGCTGAAACCTGCATTATAAACTGGGTGGTTCTTCTCTACACTGTTAAGAGGTGCTGAAACCTGCATTATAAACTGGGTGGTTCTTCTTTACACTGTTAAGAGGTGCTGAAACCTGCATTATAAACTGGGTGGTTCTTCTTTACACTGTTAAGAGGTGCTGAAACCTGCATTATAAACTGGGGGTTCCAGTCCTGAAAGCTGATTGGCTGGAAGCCGTGGTATATCACAAGTATGACAAAGCATGTATTTTTAATTAAAATAAATTAAAATAAAATGTTATTAGTCACATGATGCTGCCACCACTATGCTTCAAGACAAATCAAATTGTATTTTTCAAATGCTACGAATACAACAGGTGTAGTAGACCTTACAGTGAAATGCTGAATACAACAGGTGTAGTAGACCTCACAGTGAAGTGCTGAATACAACAGGTGTAGTAGACCTCACAGTGAAGTGCTGAATACAACAGGTGTAGTAGACCTTACAGTGAAGTGCTGAATACAACAGGTGTAGTAGACGTCACAGTGAAATGCTGAATACAACAGGTGTAGTAGACCTCACAGTGAAATGCTGAATACAACAGGTGTAGTAGACCTTACAGTGAAATGCTGAATACAACAGGTGTAGTAGACCTCACAGTGAAGTGCTGAATACAACAGGTGTAGTAGACGTCACAGTGAAATGCTGAATACAACAGGTGTAGTAGACCTTACAGTGAAATGCTGAATACAATAGGTGTAGTAGACCTTACAGTGAAATGCTGAATACAATAGGTGTAGACCTCACAGTGAAATGCTGACTGACCAGCCCTTAACCAACAGGTGTAGACCTCACAGTGAAATGTTGACTGACCAGCCCTTAACCAACAATGCATTTAAATAAATTACTAAAAATAATAAGAAACAAAAGGAACAATTAAAGAGCAGCAGTAAAATAACTGACGGGACTATATACAGGTTATTACAGTATAGAGTCAATGTGGAGGCTATATACAGGGTATTACGGTACAGAGTCAATGTGGAGGCAATATACAGGGAGTACCTATATATAGAGGGGGTACCGGTACAGAGTCAATGTGGAGGCTATATACAGGGTGTTACAGTACAGAGTTAATGTGAAGGCTATATACAAGGGTACCGGTACAGAGTCAATGTGGAGGCTATATACAGGGGTTACCGGTACAGAGTTAATGTGGAGGCTATATACAGGGGGTACCGGTACAGAGTCAATGTGGAGGCTATATACAAGGGTACCGGTACAGAGTCAATGTGGAGGCTATGTACAGGGGGTACCAGTACAGAGTCAATGCGGAGGCTATATACAGGGGGTACCAGTACAGAGTCAATGCGGAGGCTATATACAGGGGGTACCGGTACAGAGTCAATGCGGAGGCTATATACAGGTGGGTACCGGTACAGAGTCAATGTGGAGGCTATATACAGAGGGTACCTGTACAGAGTCAATGTGGAGGCTATATACAGGGGGTACCAGTACAGAGTCAATGTAGAGGCTATATACAGGGGGCACCGGTACAGAGTCAATGTGGAGGCTATATACAGGGGGTACCAGTACAGAGTCAATGTGGAGGCTATATACAGGGTGTTACAGTACAGAGTTAATGTGAAGGCTATATACAAGGGTACCGGTACAGAGTCAATGTGGAGGCTATATACAGGGGTTACCGGTACAGAGTCAATGTGGAGGCTATATACAGGGGGTACTGGTACAGAGTCAATGTGGAGGCTATATACAAGGGTACCGGTACAGAGTCAATGTGGAGGCTATGTACAGGGGGTACCAGACGGCATCCCCAGCCGCGCCCTCAGAGCATGCGCAGACCAGCTGGCTGGTGTGTTTACGCACATATTCAACATGCTTCAAGAGGGCCACCATTGTTCCTGTTCCCAAGAAAGCTAAGGTAACTGAGCTAAACGACTACCGCCCTGTAGCACTCACTTCCGTCATCATGAAGTGCTTTGAGAGACTAGTCAAGGACCATATCACCTCCACCCTACCTGACACCCTTGACCCACTCCAATTTGCTTACCGCCCAAATAGGTCCACAGACGACGCAATCTCAACCACACTGCACACTGCACTAACCCATCTGGACAAGAGGAATACCTATGTGAGAATGCTGTTCATCGACTACAGCTCGGCATTTTACACCATAGTACCCTACAAGCTCGTCATCAAGCTCGAGACCCTGGGTCTCGACCCCGCCCTGTGCAACTGGGTACTGGACTTCCTGACGGGCCGCCCCCAGGTGGTGAGGGTAGGCAACAACATCTCCACCCCGCTGATCCTCAACACTGGGGCCCCACAAGGGTGCGTTCTGAGCCCTCTCCTGTACTCCCTGTTCACCCACGACTGCGCGGCAACGCACGCCTCCGACTCAATCATCAAGTTTGCTGACGACACAACAGTGGTAGGCTTGATTACCAACAACGACGAGACGGCCTACAGGGAGGAGGTGAGGGCCCTCGGAGTGTGGTGTCAGGACAATAACCTCACACTCAACGTCAACAAAACTAAGGAGATGATTATGGACTTCAGGAAACAGCAGAGGGAACAACCCCCCCCCCATCCACATCGATGGAACAGTAGTGGAGAGGGTAGTAAGTTTTAAGTTCCTCGGCATACACATCACAGACAAACTAAATTGGTCCACTCACACAGACAGCATCGTGAAGAAGGCGCAGCAGCGCCTCTTCAACCTCAGGAGGCTGAAGAAATTCGGCTTGTCACCAAAAACACTCACAAACTTCTACAGATGCACAATTGAGAGCATCCTGGCGGGCTGTATCACCGCCTGGTATGGCAACTGCTCTGCCCACAACCGCAAGGCTCTCCAGAGGGTAGCGAGGTCTGCACAACGTATCACCGGGGGCAAACTACCTGCCCTCCAGGACACCTACACCACCCGATGTTACAGGAAGGCCATAAAGATCATTAAGGACAACACCCACCCGAGCCACTGCCTGTTCACCCCGCTATCATCCAGAAGGCGAGGTCAGTACAGGTGCATCAAAGCTGGGACCGAGAGACTGAAACAGCTTCTATCTCAAGGCCATCAGACTGTTAAACAGCAACCACTAATATTGAGTGGCTGCTGCCAACACACTGACTCAACTCCAGCCACTTCAATAATGGGAATTGATGGGAAAGGATGTAAAATATATCACTAGCCACTTTAAACAATGCTACCTAATATAATGTTTACATACCCCACATTATTCATCTCATATGTATACGTATATACTGTACTCTATCATCTACTGCATCCTTATGTAATACATGTATCACTAGCCACTTTAACTATGCCACTTTGTTTACATACTCATCTCATATGTATATACTGTACTCGATACCATCTACTGTATCTTGCCTATGCTGCTCTGCACCATCAATCATTCATATCTTTATGTACATATTCATTATCCCCTTACACTGTGTATAAGATATTAGTTTTGGAATTGTTAGTTAGATTACTTGTTGGTTATTACTGCATTGTCGGAACTGCAAGCACAAGCATTTCGCTACACTCGCATTAACATCTGCTAACCATGTGTATGTGACAAATAAAATTTGATTTGATACAGGTTGGTACCGGTACACAGTCAATGTGGAGGCTGTATTCAGGGGGTACCGTCACAGAGTCAATATGGAGGCTATATACAGGGGGTACCGGTACAGAGTCAATGTGGAGGCTATATACATGTTATTATGGTACAGAGTCAATATGGAGGCTATATCACGGGGGTACCGGTACAGAGTCAAAGTGCATGGGCACCGGTTAGTCGAGGTAATTGAGGTAATATGTACATCTGGTAGAGTTATTAAAGTATCTACATTATGCATAGATAATAACAGAGCCTAGCAGCAGCGTAGAAGATGGGTGGGGGGCAATGCAAATAGTCTGGGTAGCCATTTTATTAGATGTTCAGTAGTCTTATGGCTTGGGGGTAGAAGCTGTTTTTAAGCCTCTTGGACCTAGTCTTGGCATTCCGGTATCACTTGCGGTAGCAGAGAGAATGCTCTATGCCTATTGTGGCTGGAGTCTTTGATTATTTTTAGGGCCTTCCTCTGACACCGCCTGGTACAGAGGTCCTGGATGGCAGGAAGCTCGGCCCTGGGCCTTACCCACTACCCCTTGTAGTGCCTTACGGTCAGATGGCGAGCAGTTGCCGTACCAGGCAGTGATGCAACCATGCTCTCGATGGTGAAGCTGTAGAACCTTTTTAGGATCTGAGGACCCATGCCAAATCTTTTCAGTCACCTGAGTGGGAATAGGTTTCGTCGTGCCCTCTTCATGACTGTCTTGGTGTGCTTGGACAATTCTAGTTTGTTGGTGATGTGTACCCCCTGTATATAGCCTCCACATTGACTCTGTACCGTAATACCCTGTATATAGCCTCCACATTGACTCTGTACCGTAATACCCTGTATATAGCCTCCACATTGACTCTGTACCGTAATAACCTGTATAGAGCCTCCACATTGACTCTGTACCGTAATAACCTGTATAGAGCCTCCACATTGACTCTGTACCGTTATACCCTGTATATAGCCTCCACATTGACTCTGTACCGTAATACCCTGTATATAGCCTCCACATTGACTCTGTACTGTAATAACCTGTATATAGCCTCCACATTGACTCTGTACCGTAATAACCTGTATATAGCCTCCACATTGACTCTGTACTGTTATTTTGTTTGTTATGTTGACACTTGAAGCTCTCGACCTGCTCCACTACATCCCTTTCGATGAGAATGAGGGCGTGCTCGGTCCTCTTTTCCTGTAGTCCACAATCATCTCCTTTGTCTTGTTCACGTTGAGGGAGAGGTTGTTGTCCTGGCACCACATGGCCAGGTCTCTGACCTCCTCCCTATAGGATGTCTCGTCGGTGATCAGGCCTACCACTGTTGTGTCATCGGCAAACTTAATGTTGGTGTTGAAGTCGTGCCTGGCCATGCAGTCATGAGTGAACAGGGAGTACAGGAGGGGACTGAGCATGCACCCCTGAGAGGCCCCTGTGTTGAGGATCAGCGTGGAAAATGTGTTGTTACCTACCCTTACCACCTGGGGGCTGCCCGTCAGGAAGTCCAGGATCCATTTGCAGAGGGAGGTGTTTAGTCCCAGGGTCCTTAGCTTATTGATGAGCTTTGAGGACACTATGGTGTTGAACGCGGAGCTGTAGTCAATGAATAGCATTCTCGCATAGGTGTTCCTTTTGTTCAGGTGGGAAAGGGCAGTGTGGAGTGCAAAAGAGATTACGTCATCTGTTGATCTGTTTGGGTGGTATGCAAATTGGAGTGGGTCTAGAATTTCTGGGATAATGGTGTTGATGTGAGCCACTAGCCTTTCAAAGCACTCCATGGCTACAGACGTGAGTGCTACGGGTCTGTAGTCATTTAGGCAGATTACATTAGTGATCTTGGGCACAGGGACTACGGTGGTCTGTTAAAACATGTTGGTATTACAGACTCGGACAGGGAGAGGTTGAAAATGTCAGTGAAGACACTTGCCAGTTGGTCAGCGCATGCTCGCAGTACACGTCCTGGTAATCTGTCTGGCCCTGCGGCTTTGTGAATGTTGACCTGTTTGAAGGTCTTACTCACATCGGCTAAGGAGAGTGTGATCACACAGTCATCTGGAACGGCTGGTGCTCTCATGTGTTTTTCAGTGCTATTTGCCTTGAAGTGAGCATAGAAGTGATTTATCTCGTCTGGTTGGCTCGTGTCACTGGGCAGCTCTCGGCAGTGCTGCCCTTTGTAGTCTGTAATGGTTATCAAGCCCTGCCACATCCTACGAGCGTAGGAGATGGTGTAGTACAGATTCGATCTTAGTCCTGTATTGATGATTTGCCTGTTTGATCGTTTGTCGGAGGGCATAGCGGGAATTCCTATAAGCTTCCGGGTTAGAGTCCCGCTCCTTGAAAGCGGCAGCTCTACCCTTTAGCTGAGTGCGAATGTTGCCTGTAATATATGGCTTCTGGTTGGGTTATGTATGTACAGTCACTGAGACGACGACGTCCTCGATGCACTTATTGATGAAGCCAATGACTGATGTGGTGTACTCCTCAATGTCATCGGAAGAATCCCGGAGAACATATTCCAGTCTGTGCTAGTAAAACAGTCCTGTAGTTTAGCATCTGCTTCATCTGACCACTTTTTTTATTGACCGTGTCACTGGTGCTTCCTGCTTTAATTTTTGCTTGTAAGCAGGAGTCAGGAGGATAGAATTATGGTCAGATTTGCCAAATGGAGGGCGAGGGAGAGATTTATACGTGTCTCTGTGTGTGGAGTAAAGGTGGTCTCTAGTTTTTTCCTCTCTGGTTGCACATTTAACATGCTGATAGAAATCAGGTAAAACAGATGTAAGTTTCCCTGCATTAAAGTCCCCGGCCACTAGGAGCGCCACCTCTGGATGAGCATATTCTTTGCTTATGGTGTAATACAAGTCATTGAGTGTGGTCTTAGTGCATCGGTCTGTGCTGGTATGTAGACCGATACAGATGTAAACTTTCTAGGTAGATAGTGTGGTCTACAGGTTATCATGAGATACTCTACCTCAGGCGAGCAAAACCTTGAGACTCCCTTAGATATTGTACACCAGCTGTTGTTTACAAATATACATAGTCCAACCCCTCCCCCCTTGTCTTACTCTGCTGTTCTATCCTGCTGATACAGCGTATAACCATCCCGCTGTATGTTGGTAATGTCGTCGTTCAGCCACGACTCAATGAAGCATAAGATATTACAGATTTAATGTCCCGTTGGTAGTTTCATCTTCCTCGTAGGTCGTCAATTGTATTTTCCATTGATTGCATGTTAGCTGATTGCACTGGGGGTTTATTCAATCTTCCTCCAACTGCAGTTCCAACTCCCATTCCATCTCCAGCAGTCCCACTGTTGTCCATGTCTCTACCCATCACCATCTCCATCTCCAGTGTTGTCCATGTCTCTACCAGCACCAGCTCCAGTGTTGTCCATGTCTCTACCCATCACCATCACCATCTCCAGTGTTGTCCATGTTTCCCCCAGCACCATCTCCAGTGTTGTCCATCTCTCTGCCCAGCACCATCCCAGTGTTGTCCATCTCTCTGTCCAGCACCATCTCCAGTGTTGTTTTAAATTGTTTTCTTTCTCCAACTGCAGTTTCAACTCCCATTCCATCTCCAGCAGCCCCAGTTTTGTCCATGTCTCCACCCATTCCATCTCCAGCAGTCCCAGTGTTGTCCATGTCTCTACCCAGGCTGCTGTGTAGTCTACTGGTGGGGTCTCCCTACCCATAAATGTGCTCATAATACAGGTCTCATTCTTTCTCCATGTGCAGGTCCAACTCCCATTCCACCTCCAGCAGTCCCAGTGTTGTCCATGTCTCTACCCAGGCTGCTGTGTAGTCTACTGGTGGGGTCTCCCTACCTGCTGGTGACCATCATACTGCTGGTGAAAGGCTGCAGGAGCAGGGCTCAAGGTGAGAACCTGAGTTTATACAGGATCGCCTCATTTGTAAATCAGAATTCTATTATTATGGCCATTGAAATGCTACCTATTAAAATTAGATCCGACAAGAACAACAAGGGAAATCCAAGTGTCAATGCATGTTGTTGCCTCTAGTCTGGATCCCTGCACAGTCTCAATGTATGTTGATGAGTCTAGTCCCCAATCTAGATCCCTGCACAGTCTCGTTAAAGATCTTGGTCACTTTTCTAGCCTCTCTGGACTAAAACCTAATGATGACAAGAATGTATTGTATTGGATCGTATTATGTATTGGATCATTAAAATACAGTGTTTACACCACCTTGTAGTTTACCAATGAAATGGGTGGATGGTGAAGTAGACATACTTGGTATTCACATCTACAAAATATAAATGAACTGACCACAATTCATTTCAATCAATAGTTTGCAAAATTAGATACAATTCTGCAACCATGGAGAGGTAAATACTTGTCTATTTATGGAAAAATCACATTGATTAACTCTTTGGTCCTATCAATGTTGACTGACCAATGGTCCTATCAATGTTGACTGACCAATGGTCCTATCAATGTTGACTGACCAATGGTCCTATCAATGTTGACTGACCAATGGTCCTATCAATGTTGACTGACCAATGGTCCTATCAATGTTGACTGACCAATGGTCCTATCAATGTTGACTGACCAATGGTCCTATCAATGTTGACTGACCAATGGTCCTATAACTGTTGACTGACCAATGGTCCTATCACTGTGGACTGACCAATGGTCCTATCACTGTGGACTGACCAATGGTCCTATCAATGTTGACTGACCAATGGTCCTATCAATGTTGACTGACCAATGGTCCTATCAATGTTGACTGACCAATGGTCCTATCACTGTGGACTGACCAATGGTCCTATCACTGTGGACTGACCAATGGTCCTATCACTGTGGACTGACCAATGGTCCTATCACTGTGGACTGACCAATGGTCCTATCACTGTGGACTGACCAATGGTCCTATCACTGTGGACTGGCTAATGGTCCTATCACTGTGGACTGACTGGCTAATGGTCCTATCACTGTGGACTGACTGGCTAATGGTCCTATCACTGTGGACTGACTGGCTAATGGTCCTATCATACCTGAAGGGAACAATTTGGCATTTGCTGTATGGGAGATGAGAATCTTCACGGTCATCGGTATGCAGGGTGGTATGCTGCTGGCTCTATCTTCTTGTCATACATGACAAATAAACCATCTAGGTTTATTCATGGCTTAACAGTGCAATATATCATTTGGGCAGTGTACATGTCATTTGGACATGGTTCACTGACCTCTGTAGATAACTGTAGCTCTGATTGAACCATGTTTAAAGGGTTGGTAACTGTAACTCTGAACCATGTTTAAAGGGTTGATAACTGTACTCCCTGGTATTGATAAATAGTTAATAGCCCTGGTATTGATAAATAGTAAATAGTCCTGGTATTCATAAATAGTAAATGCCCTGGTATTGATAATTAGTAAATTGCCCTGTTATTGGTAAGGGAGAACTGGACATAAGCAGGAGCCCCATTGGAAGAGATTTTGATCGGATTCTAAGTAGCACAGTATCGACTAGTAAACATCTGATATGATTTACATTTCTAAGTGGTTCTGTATTGGATAAGTAAATACATGGCCACACTGATGAACTACTTCTGTGTTGAACAGGTGATCGTGTTGAAGAGTGAGGCTGAGATCACCTGATCACCATAACAACCATCAGAATGGAACTCATGGAATTCTAATATAGAACTGTGAGTCACAATGCTGTATGTTGTTACATTGTAGCTCCACCTGCTGGAACAATAGTGGCATTTGATCTAATGTGATCTATTAACTGATACATGTATTATTCTGATTGGAATGTGTTTTAATATGTGTGTTGTATTATTCATTCAGCAGCTGTCCTTTAACATCAGTCATATACTGGTCATATACTGTGTAGCATTATGGTTGATACATTGTCAATGCCTTCACTTCTCATGTCTATACAGATCAACTGATAGGTGTTGTGGTTCAGGCATTATTGTCACAGGTTCAGTATAATGTTATACCGCTACATGTTACAGAGATAGAAAACATACAGGAGAGGAGAATTCAATTATTATAATTATTTTCTTTATTTTCCCATTTTGGTGTCATTATGTTATTTTGTTTAAACATGAAACTAATGTAGGCCTTTGTTTTATTGTGGTTTTGTGCAAAACCATTATTTTTCTATTAATCATCCTGGTAAGATATTGCTTTTGTCTTTGTAGCATATAGATTTAAATAAATGATTTTCCTCAATCATGTAGCCTGTTTTTTAATCAGTTCTGAATGACATCACAACCACTCTGTTTATAATTTCACTCACTTCCCTTTATTTATCTTCTAAATGCTCCATTCCAGGTTCCCCCTACAGCCCCAGGGGCCTTGAGTATCTTCTAAATGCTCCATTCCAGGTTCCCCCTACAGCCACCAGGGCCTTGAGTATCTTCTAAATGCTCCATTCCAGGTTCCCCCTACAGCCCCCAGGGCCTTGAGTATCTTCTAAATGCTCCATTCCAGGTTCCCCTACAGCCCCAGGGGCCTTGAGTATCTTCTAAATGCTCCATTCCAGGTTCCCCCTACAGCCCCCGGGGCCTTGAGTATCTTCTAAATGCTCCATTCCAGGTTCCCCCTACAGCCCCCAGGGCCTTGAGTATCTTCTAAATGCTCCATTCCAGGTTCCCCCTACAGCCCCCGGGGCCTTGAGTATCTTCTAAATGCTCCATTCCAGGTTCCCCCTACAGCCCCCAGGGCCTTGAGTATCTTCTAAATGCTCCATTCCAGGTTCCACATACAGCCTCCAGGGCCTTGAGTATCTTCTAAATGCTCCATTCCAGGTTCCCCCTACAGCCTCCAGGGCCTTGAGTATCTTCTAAATGCTCCATTCCAGGTCCCACCATACAGCCCCCAGAGCCTTGAGTATCTTCTACATGCTCCATTCCAGGTCCCACCATACAACCCCCAGTAATTTATGCCATACTGCTCACACCTATCTAGCTAATCCACAACATTTATTTTACATGATCAATTGTTACATTCTCCAGTTTCTGTGTTTTCGGTTTGTAGGTTTAGTGTATGTGTGCATTTCAGGAAATGGCTTCCTGGATTTCAAGCAGCTGATTGGTTCAACCCATTGATTGAAGCTCTGACCCCGCCCTCTCGCGAGGAGAGTTTCTATTACAATGAGGACTCCTTCTGCAGCTTGAAAAGCCAGTGTTCCTTTGTTAGGAGAGAGAGCTTCTTGGTACTGGGGGCATACATATATGTCCTGTGTTTTGTTGTTGGTCTGTAAGTTATTTTGTAGCAAGTCCTTCTGAGGTATGTGTGTGCCAATAGGACTCTTTGTTTTTGATTATCGAAATTGTTCACTCTAAGTGTGTATTATTCTGTTTCATTTGTTCCCGAAGGGGAAGGCACCTTGGGAGTGCTTAGGCAAGAGGCCTGCTGGCATACATATACCCGTAGTATGTACTCTGTCACAAGGTAAGACGTGGGCGGACCCTCCCCTGTATTTTGGTTAGCGTGCCAGGTGGTGCTAAGATAGGTAGGAGGGGATTCCTTCACTTTTACTCTCTTTGCTTTGGTCCAGCCCCTTTTCCCCCAAATTACTGTGTGAAGGAAATAAATACTGGGTTAACGGTAATATATTCTGACCCTGTCATCCTTACCCGCACATACAGTCACATAACTCTATACCTCCACCTACAGTCACATACCTCTTTACCTCCACCTACAGTCACGTACCTCTTTACCTCCACCTACAGTCACATACCTCTATACCTCCACCTACAGTCACATACCTCTATGCCTCCACCTACAGTCACATACCTCTATGCCTCCACCTACAGTCACATACCTCTTTACCTCCACCTTCAGTCACATACCTCTATGTAGGCCGCTCTTACAGTATTCTCCCTAGTCACATACCTCTATACCTCCACCTACAGAATTCTCCCTAGTCCCATACCTCTATACCTCCACCTACAGTCACATACCTCTATGCCTCCACCTACAGTCACATACCTCTATGCCTCCACCTACAGTCACATACCTCTTTACCTCCACCTTCAGTCACATACCTCTTTACCTCCACCTACAGTCACGTACCTCTTTACCTCCACCTACAGTCACATACCTCTATACCTCCATCTACAGTCACATACCTCTATGCCTCCACCTACAGTCACATACCTCTATACCTCCACCTACAGTCACATACCTCTATACCTCCACCTACAGTCACATACCTCTATGTAGGCCGCTCTTACAGTATTCTCCCTAGTCACATACCTCTATGTAGGCCGCTCTTACACTATTCTCCCTAGTCACATACCTCTATACCTCCACCTACAGTCACATACCTCTATGTAGGCCGCTCTTACAGTATTCTCCCTAGTCACATACCTCTATACCTCCACCTACAGTCACATACCTCTATACCTCCACCTACAGTCACATACCTCTATACCTCCACCTACAGTCACATACCTCTATGTAGGCCGCTCTTACAGTATTCTCCCTAGTCACATACCTCTATGTAGGCCGCTCTTACACTATTCTCCCTAGTCACATACCTCTATACCTCCACCTACAGTCACATACCTCCACCTACAGTCACATACCTCTATACCTCCACCTACAGTCACATACCTCTATACCTCCACCTACAGTCACATACCTCTATACCTCCACCTACAGTCACATACCTCTATGCCTCCACCTACAGTCACATACCTCTATACCTCCACCTACAGTCACATACCTCTATACCTCCACCTACAGTCACATACCTCTATGTAGGCCGCTCTTACACTATTCTCCCTAGTAACATACCTCTATACCTCCACCTACAGTCACATACCTCTATGCCTCCACCTACAGTCACATACCTCTATACCTCCACCTACAGTCACATACCTCTATACCTCCACCTACAGTCACATACCTCTATGTAGGCCGCTCTTACAGTATTCTCCCTAGTCACATACCTCTATACCTCCACCTACAGTCACATACCTCTATGTAGGCCGCTCTTACAGTATTCTCCCTAGTCACATACCTCTATACCTCCACCTACAGTCACATACCTCTATACCTCCACCTACAGTCACATACCTCTATGTAGGCCGCTCTTACAGTATTCTCCCTAGTCACATACCTCTATGTAGGCCGCTCTTACAGTTTTCTCCCTAGTCACATACCTCTATGTAGGCCGCTCTTACAGTATTCTCCCTAGTCACATACCTCTATACCTCCACCTACAGTCACATACCTCTATACCCCCACCTACAGTCACATACCTCTTTACCTCCACCTACAGTCACATACCTCTATGTAGGCCGCTCTTACAGTTTCCTCCTAGTCACATACCTCTATACCTCCACCTACAGTCACATACCTCTATACCTCCACCTACAGTCACATACCTCTATACCTCCACCTACAGTCACATACCTATATACTTCCATTTACAGTCACATACCTCTATGCCTCCACCTACAGTCCCATACCTCTATACCTCCACCTACAGTCACATACCTCTATGTAGGCCGCTCTTACACTATTCTCCCTAGTCACATACCTCTATACCTCCACCTACAGTCACATACCTCTATACCTCCACCTACAGTCACATAACTCTATACTTCCACTTACAGTCACATACCTCTATACTTCCACCTACAGTCATATACCTCTATACCTCCACCTACAGTCACATACCTCTATACTTCCACTTACAGTCACATACCTCTATACTTCCACCTACAGTCACATACCTCTATGTAGGCCGCTCTTACAGAATTCTCCCTAGTCACATACCTCTATCCTCTATACCTCCACCTACAGTCACATACCTCTATACCTCCTCCTACAGTCACATACCTCTATACCTCCACCTACAGTCCCATACCTCTATACCTCCACCTACAGTCACATACCTCTATGTAGGCCGCTCTTACACTATTCTCCCTAGTAACATACCTCTATACCTCCACCTACAGTCACATACCTCTATGCCTCCACCTACAGTCACATACCTCTATACCTCCACCTACAGTCACATACCTCTATACCTCCACCTACAGTCACATACCTCTATGTAGGCCGCTCTTACAGTATTCTCCCTAGTCACATACCTCTATACCTCCACCTACAGTCACATACCTCTATACCTCCACCTACAGTCACATACCTCTATGTAGGCCGCTCTTACAGTATTCTCCCTAGTCACATACCTCTATGTAGGCCGCTCTTACAGTATTCTCCCTAGTCACATACCTCTATGTAGGCCGCTCTTACAGTATTCTCCCTAGTCACATACCTCTATACCTCCACCTACAGTCACATACCTCTATACCTCCACCTACAGTCACATACCTCTATACCTCCACCTACAGTCACATACCTCTATGTAGGCCGCTCTTACAGTATCCTCCCTAGTCACATACCTCTATACCTCCACCTACAGTCACATACCTCTATACCTCCACCTACAGTCACATACTTCTATACCTCCACCTACAGTCACATACCTCTATACCTCCACCTACAGTCACATACCTCTATGCCTCCACCTACAGTCCCATACCTCTATACCTCCACCTACAGTCACATACCTCTATGTAGGCCGCTCTTACAGTATTCTCCCTAGTCACATACCTCTATACCTCCACCTACAGTCACATACCTCTATACCTCCACCTACAGTCACATACCTCTATACTTCCACCTACAGTCACATACCTCTATACTTCCACCTACATTAACATACCTCTATGTAGGCCGCTCTTACACTATTCTCCCTAGTCACATACCTCTATACCTCCACCTACAGTCACATACCTCTATACCTCCACCTACAGTCACATACCTCTATACTTCCACTTACAGTCACATACCTCTATACCTCCACCTACAGTCACATACCTCTATACCTCCACCTACAGTCACATACCTCTATACCTCCACCTACAGTCACATACCTCTATGCCTCCACCTACAGTCACATACCTCTATGCCTCCACCTACAGTCACATACCTCTTTACCTCCACCTTCAGTCACATACCTCTATGTAGGCCACTCTTACAGTATTCTCCATAGTCACATACCTCTATGTAGGCCGCTCTTACAGTATTCTCCCTAGTCACATACCTCTATGTAGGCCGCTCTTACAGTATTCTCCCTAGTCACATACCTCTATGTAGGCCGCTCTTACACTATTCTCCCTAGTCACATACCTCTATACCTCCACCTACAGTCACATACCTCTATGTAGGCCGCTCTTACAGTATTCTCCCTAGTCACATACCTCTATGCCTCCACCTACAGTCCCATACCTCTATGTAGGCCGCTCTTACACTATTCTCCCTAGTCACATACCTCTATACCTCCACCTACAGTCACATACCTCTATACCTCCACCTACAGTCACATACCTCTATGTAGGCCGCTCTTACACTATTCTCCCTAGTCACATACCTCTATGTAGGCCGCTCTTACAGTATTCTCCCTTGTCACATACCTCTATGTAGGCCGCTCTTACAGTATTCTCCCTAGTCACATACCTCTATACCTCCACCTACAGTCACATACCTCTATGTAGGCCGCTCTTACAGTATTCTCCCTAGTCACATACCTCTATACCTCCACCTACAGTCACATACCTCTATGTAGGCCACTCTTACAGTATTCTCCCTAGTCACATACCTCTATACCTCCACCTACAGTCACATACCTCTATGTAGGCCACTCTTACAGTATTCTCCCTAGTCACATACCTCTATGTAGGCCGCTCTTACAGTATTCTCCCTAGTCACATACCTCTATGTAGGCCGCTCTTACACTATTCTCCCTAGTCACATACCTCTATACCTCCACCTACAGTCACATACCTCTATGTAGGCCGCTCTTACAGTATTCTCCCTAGTCACATACCTCTATACCTCCACCTACAGTCACATACCTCTATGCCTCCACCTACAGTCACATACCTCTATACCTCCACCTACAGTCACATACCTCTATACCTCCACCTACAGTCACATACCTTTATACCTCCACCTACAGTCACATACCTCTATGTAGGCCGCTCTTACAGTATTCTCCCTAGTCACATACCTCTATACCTCCACCTACAGTCACATACCTCTATACCTCCACCTACAGTCACATACCTCTATACCTCCACCTACAGTCACATACCTCTATACCTCCACCTACAGTCACATACCTCTATACCTCCACCTACAGTCACATACCTCTATGTAGGCCACTCTTACAGTATTCTCCCTTGTCACATACCTCTATACCCCCACCTACAGTCACATACCTCTATGTAGGCCACTCTTACAGTATTCTCCCTTGTCACATACCTCTATGTAGGCCGCTCTTACAGTATTCTCCCTTGTCACATACCTCTATACCTCCACCTACAGTCACATACCTCTATGTAGGCCACTCTTACAGTATTCTCCCTTGTCACATACCTCTATACCCCCACCTACAGTCACATACCTCTATGTAGGCCACTCTTACAGTATTCTCCCTAGTCACATACCTCTATGTAGGCCACTCTTACAGTATTCTCCCTTGTCACATACCTCTATGTAGGCCGCTCTTACAGTATTCTCCCTTGTCACATACCTCTATGTAGGCCGCTCTTACACTATTCTCCCTAGTCACATACCTCTATACCTCTAGCTACAGTCACATACCTCTATGTAGGCCACTCTTACAGTATTCTCCCTAGTCACATACCTCTATGTAGGCCGCTCTTACAGTATTCTCCCTAGTCACATACCTCTATGTAGGCCGCTCTTACAGTATTCTCCCTGCACACCATCGTAGAATGAAACGGGGGCATATAAGCAGACAATGAAAGGTCTTACTATATTTGATGATGACATTTCTCTAAAACAGGCTAATGGCTACACGTGCACCACCAAGTCAGAACAGTAGGATAAGAAAAGGGAGCTTATAAGCAGACAATGAAAGGTCTTACTATATTTGATGATGGCATTTCTCTAAAACAGGTTATAGGCTACATGTGTTCCACCAAGTCAGAACAGTAGGATAAGAAAAGGAGCATATAAGCAGACAATGAAAGGTCTTACTATATTTGATGATGGCATTTCTCTAAAACAGGTTATAGGCTACATGTGCACCACCAAGTCAGAACAGTAGGCTACATTATGAGGGGGATATAGACCAAATTATTTGGGTGAGGAACAACTTACTACCCAACATACACGTAGGATGACTTTCTTAGCTACAGTATGCATATTTAGTACCTGGCATGTTACATAATTTATGCAGTAGCATACAAAACATTTTTGGAGGTGGCACAGCAGTCATTCTTGGGGGCAAATCTCATCAAAGTAATGGTGCTTTCAAGACAACTGGGAATTCTGAAAAAAGATTGTATCATGACATGAGTTATCTTCAGGTCGGAGCAAAGAGGAGTAGATCCCGACTTGGAGTAGATCCAGATCAGTCCAGCCAAAGCTATGATAGATATAACATGATTTGATGTAATTATATCTGTGGTCAATGACCTTGAGCCTTCTTGGATGGCACTTCTAATGTAACTCTATGGTAGCACCCAAGGGGCTTGAATTTTCGAGCTCTCCCTGTAGATTTTGCTGTGACGTGGTGTCCCTATGAGTGACAGAACACTGAGCCAATCACGGCGCAACTACAGAACATTACCAACCCCTACGCTATATATTTTCTGCTGGCTGCCTCACCACCACAGAAAGCACTGAGCTGAAATACTTGCATTTTGGAGCTGCCTTATAGAAAGAAAAAAATAGACCATGTTTGTATGTGGTTTAATTGACTGACCTTAATAACCTTTTGTGACTAGGGGGCAGTATTTTCATTTTTGGAAAAAATAACGTTCCCGTAGTCAACGGGATATTTTGTCAGGACAAGATGCTAGAATATGCATATAATTGACAGCTTAGGATAGAAAACACTCTAAAGTTTCCAAAACTATAACAAAACTATAACAAAACTGATGTTGCAGGCGAAAGCCTGAGAAAAATCCAATCCGGAAGTGCCTCATGTTTTGAAAGCGCTGCTTTCCAATGCGTCCCTATTGAGCAGTGAATGGTCTATCAACCAGATTACTTTTTCTCTGTATTCCCCAAGCTGTCTACAGCATTGTGACGTAGTTTCATGCATTTATGTTGAAGAATACCCATAAGCGGCTATATTGCGCAAGTGGTCACCTGATGCTCCCAGAGAGATTCTCGCGTAAAATACAGAGGTAGCCATTATTCCAATCGGTCCTACTGAAAAACTAATTGTCCCGGTGTATATATTATCGAATAGATATTTGAAAAACACCTTGAGGATTGATTATAAACAATGTTTGCTACTTTCCTGTCGATATTATGGAGCTAATTTGAAATATTTTTTGGTGTTTGTGACTGCAATTTCCGGGCGATTTCTCAGCCAAACGTGAAGCTATTTCGCCTACAAAAATAATATTTTTGGAAAAAATGAACATTGGCTATCTAACTGGGAGTCTCGTGAGTGAAAACATCTGAAGCTCATCAAAGGTAAACGATTTACCTGCTGCTAGCTGGACAAAATGCTGTGCTAGGCTATCGATAAACTTACACAAATGCTAATCTAGCTTTGGCTGTAAAGCATATTTTGACATTCTGAGATGACGGGGTGGTTAACAAAAGGCTAAGCTGTGTCTCAATATATTTCACTTGTGATTTTCATGAATAGGAATATTTTCTAGGAATATGTATGTCTGTTGCGTTATGCTAATTAGTGTCATTCGATGATTACGCTCCCTCATGCGGGATGGAGAGTCACTAGAGGTTTTAATGTCTTCAAGTAATGATGGACTGTTGTTTCTTTTTGCTTATTTGAGCTGTTCTTTCCATAATATGGACTTAGTCTTTTACCAGGTAGGGATATCTTCTGTATACCACCCCTACCTTGTCACAACACAACAATCAACACTGTTTCAATGAACATTGAGCAGACACTGTTGTCGGTGTCAGGAGGGGAGAATGGCTGCCGTTTTACAGTCCCCTAAACAATTGTGCTATTGTGTGTTTTTGTACATCGTCTCCCTGACCATGTCTGTAATACCCACATTTCAAGCAGACCACCATTGTCCCTGTGCCCAAGAATGCGAAGGTAACCTGCCTAAAAGACTACTGCCCAGTAGCATTCACATTGGTAGCCATGAAGTGCTTTGAAAGGCTGGTCATGTCTCACATCAACACCATCATCCCGGAAACCCTATACCCACCCAAATTAGCATATCGCCCTAACAGAGCCACAGATGACGCAATCTCAATCGCACACCACACTGCCCTTTCCCACCTGGACAAAAGGAACATCTATGTGAGAATGCTGTTCATTGACTACAGCTCAGTGTTCAACACCATAGTGCCGCGCTTGGCAGATGTGTTGTTTCCTACCCTTACCACCTGGCCCGTCAGGAAGTCCCGGATCCAGTTTCAGAGGGAAGTGTTTAGTCCCAGGGTCCTTAGCTTAGTGATCCTCAACCCCGGGAACCCACAGGGGTGCGTGCTTAGTCCCCTCCTGTACTCCCTGTTCACCCACAACTGATTGTCCAAGCAGGTCTCCAACACCATCATTAAGTTTGCTGACGACACAAAGGTGGTAGGCCTGATCACCGACGACGATGAGACAGCCTATAGGGAAGAGGTCAGAGACCTGCAGTGTAGTGCCGACGGGGCTGTAGTGCAGCGGGTGCCTGACCTGTTGCATCATCCGCCTAGCATGGCAGCTGATCGGCCTGCGACAGCAAGGCACTACAGAGGGTAGTGCGTACGACGCAATACATTTACATTTAAGTCATTTAGCAGACGCTCTTATCCAGAGCGACTTACAAATTGGTGAATTCACCTTCAATACATCATTGGGGGCAAGCTTCCTGCCATCCAGGACCTATATACCAGCCATTGTCAGAGGAAAGCCCATAAAATGGTCAGAGACTCCAGTCATCAAGTCTTAGACTGTTCTCCATGTTACCACATGACAAGCAGTACATAGTCTCTTTACCCCTACCTACAGTATAAATTACCTGGTCTAACCTGTACTACTGTTTATTATCTATATCATAGTCTCTTTACCCCTACCTACAGTATAAATTACCTGGTCTAAACTGTACTACTGTTTATTATCTATATCATAGTCACTTTACAGTAGAAATTACCTGGTCTAAACTGTACTACTGTTTATCTATATATCATAGTCTCTTTACCCCTACCTACAGTATAAATTACCTGGTCTAACCTGTGCTACTGTTTATTATCTATATCATATAACTAAATACATGCTATTCAATCGATCATTGCCCGCACCTGCTCTCCCGTCCAGCATCACTACTCTGGACGGCTCTGACTTAGAATACGTGGACAACTACAAATACCTGGGTGTCTGGTTAGACTGTAAACTCTCCTTCCAGACTCACATTAAGCATCTCCAATCCAAAATTAAATCTAGAATCGGCTTCCTATATCGCAACAAAGCATCCTTCACTTATGCTGCCAAACATACTCGTAAAATTGACCATCCTACCGATCTTCGACTTTGCTGATGTCATCTATAAAATAGCCTCCAACACTCTACTCAACAAACTGGATGCAGTCTATCACAGTGCCATCCGTTTTGTCACCAAAGCCCCATACACTATCCACCATTGAGACTTGTACGCTCTCGTTGGTTGGCCCTCGCTTCGTACTCGTCGCCAAATCCACTGGCTACAGGTTATCTACAAGTCTCTGCTAGGTAAAGCCCCGCCTTATCTCAGTTCACTGGTGACCATAGCAGCACCCACTCGTAGCACGCACTCCAGCAGGTATATCTCACTGGTCACCCCCAAAGCCAATTTCCTTCCAGTTCTCTGCTGCCCATGACTGGAACAAATTGCAAAAATCTCTGAAGCTGGAGACTCAAATCTCCCTCACTAGCTTTAAGCACCAGCTGTCAGAGCAGCTTACAGATCACTGCACCCGTACATAGCCCATCTGTAAACAGCCCATCTATCTACCTACCTCATCCCCATACTGGTATTTATTTATTTTGCTCCTTTGCACCCCAGTATCCCTACCTGCACATTCATCTTCTGCCGATCTACCATTCCAGTGTTTAAGTTAATTGCTATATTGTAATTTCTTCGCCACCATGGCCAATTTATTTCCTTAACTTTCCTCATTTGCACTCACTGTATATACACTTTTTGTTTTCTTTTGTTCTACTGTATTTTTGACTGTGTTTTGTTTATTCTATGTGTAACTCTGTGTTGTTGTATGTGTCGAATTGCTAAGCTTTAACTTGGCCAGGTCAGAGTTGCAAATGAGAACTTGTTCTCAACTAGCCTACCTGGTTAAATAAAGGTGAAATAAATAAACAGAAAATAGTGGACACATGGAGCACTGCAATCTAGTGGACAGATCAGGATACAACACATGGAACACCGCCATCTAGTGAACAGATCAGGATAAAACACATAGAACCTCCAGGTCTTGGAAGCTATATTTGGCAAGTTGGCACCCATAAATTGGTGCTGCTAAAGATAATTGGTTCCATAGAAAAATGGTTCCAGTCAGTGGTGTCTGTATGTTCTCATGATAAACCAACTCTTGTTGTTGATAGTTCCAGTCAGTGGTGTCTGTATGTTCTCATGATAAACTAACTTGAGGACAAGGCTGCAGCATCTAAAGAGAAGTGCATTGAAATTAGCTCTGTTGTGGAAATTTCACACCTCTCAGTTGCTGATGCTGTTGATGGCGGCCGCAGAGTCTAAAGATAAGTCCGTTGGTGTGAAAAGGGAAGGAGGGAGAGAGAAGAGAAAGGAGAAGTACAGAGATGGACTGACAGGGTTGTGGTTATTCACCGCAGCTGGAGAGCATATTTTTCCTTCCACCATGATGTTCTGATGAACAGTGTCACTAGGTAAAGAGAGAGGAGAGAGAGATGAGTGAGGGACAGTGGAGCTGATCCAGTCTACTACAGTGAATACCTCCAACACCACAGGAACAGTTATAGACCCCAACAGGTCTCAGTGTTTAATGTGTAGTTAGATACATTTATACTCCCCTAACAGGTCTCAGTGTTTAATGTGTAGTTAGATGCATTTATACACCCCAATCTGTCTGTGTGTTTTTGTGTGTTCGTCTGATTCCAGTGTGGCTCAGTTGGTAGAGAATTGCCCTTGCAATGTAGGGTTGTGGGTTTGATTCCCACAGGGGACCAGTACAGGACAAAGTACAATAATGTATCAACTCACGGCTGTAAGCTGCTCTGGACAAGAGTTAAATGATCAAAATTATATGTGAAATGTGTGACAGAGGAACAGAGGTGTTTAACAATGGGTGATGTTTTTCACATACAGATACAACCTCAAACAGACACAGATCTACTGCTCTGATACGTCTATGTGTGGGGTGGAGACAGCCTCTATTTTTAGAAACGCTATCAGTAAGGACATTTGGCTTTGGGTATTTTGAGCATCATGCTATACTGTTTAAATGTCAACCACCAGACCAGAGCATCATGTTATACTGTTTAAATGTCAGCCACCAGACAGAGCATCATGTTATACTGTTTAAATGTCAACCACCAGACCAGAGCATCATGTTATACTGTTTAAATATCAGCAACCAGAGTGTCATGTTATACTGTTTAAATGGGGCTGTGCTTTGGCAAAGTGGGTGGGGTTATATCCTTCCTGTTTGGCCCTGTCCAGGGGTGTCCTCGGAAGGGGCCACAGTGTCTCCTGACCCCTCCTGTCTCAGCCTCCAGTATTTATGCTGCAGTAGTTTATGTGTCGGGGGCTGGGGTCAGTTTGTTATATCTGGAGTACTTCTCCTGTCCAATTTGGTGTCCTGTGTGAATCTAAGTGTGTGTTCTCTAATTCTCTCTTTCTTTCTCTCTCTCGGAGGACCTGAGCCCTAGGACCATGCCCCAGGACTACCTGACATGATGACTCCTTGCTGTCCCCAGTCCACCTGGCCGTGCTGCTGATCCAGTTTCAACTGTTCTGCCTTATTATTATTCGACCATGCTGGACATTTATGAACATTTGAACATCTTGGCCATGTTCTGTTATAATCTTTACCCGGCAAAACCAGAAGAGGACTGGCCACCCCACATAGCCTGGTTCCTCTCTAGGTTTCTTCCTAGGTTTTGGCCTTTCTAGGGAGTTTTTCCTAACCACCGTGCTTCTACACCTGCATTGCTTGCTGTTTGGGATTTTAGGCTGGGTTTCTGTACAGCACTTTGAGATATCAGCTGATGTACGAAGGGCTATATAAATAAATTTGATTTGATTTTTGATTTGATTTGAAATGTCAGCCACCAGACCAGAGCATCATGATATACTGTTTAAATATCAGCAACCAGATCATCATGTTATACTGTTTAAATGTCAGCCAACCAGACCAGAACATCATGTTATACTGTTTAAATGTCAGCCACCATAACCACAGCCATACTCTGGACCTGGTTATTACCAAGGGGCTTTCTGCTGGGCCCACCCATAACCACAGCCATACTCTGGACCTGGGTATTACCAGGGGGCTTTCTACTGGGCCCACCCATAACCACAGCCATACTCTGGACCTGGTTATCTACCAAGGGGCGTTCTACTGGGCCCACCCATAACCACAGCCATACTCTGGACCTGGTTATTACCAAGGGGCTTTCGATTGACATATCCTCTATTGTTGGCTAAAGTGGTCATTCAGCCTGGAGGAGTGGTGTCAAAGCTGCACACCAGAGCTCCCCCACAGCCCGGTTCATCCGGTGCCTCCTCTCCACACCAGGCCTCCTGTAGTTCTCCCCAGCCTGGTGGGCCCTGTGGCAGCCCCACGCTCCAGGCTGTCTCGGCGATTCCTCCCTCCAGAGTCTTCCCCCAGTTCGGACCCTCCAGAATCGCCCTCCAGCCCGGAGCCTCCAGCGACGCCCTCCAGTCCGGATTCTCCAACGATGCCCTCCAGTCTGGATCCTCCAGCAACGCCCTCCAGTCCGGACCCTCCAGAGGCGCCCTTCAGTCTGGAGCTTCTAGAGGCGCCCTTCAGTCTGGAGCTTCTAGAGGCGCCCTTCAGTCTGGAGCTTCTAGAGGCGCCCTTCAGTCCGGAGCCTCCAGAGGCGCCCTTCAGTCCGGAGCTCCCAGAGGCGCCCTACAGTCCGGCCCTCGCAATGAGGGTCCCCAGTCCGGGGTCGGCGACGAGGGTCCCTGCCACCTAAGTGGGCCGAGCCAGAGGTGGAGCGGGGTCTACGTACCTCACCAGAGCTGCCAAAGCTTAGAAATGCCCTATGGGTTCTGGTTGTGCGGCCAGAGTCCGCACCTTTAGGAGGGATGGGGGGAATACTGTCACACAGGGTGTGATTTGGGGTAGGCCTCTGGGTGTGAAAGTGAGATGGTGCAACATGCTACATCATTATTAACAAACACAACATGCTACATGCTACATTTTTCATAATTTTTCATAATTCAACATGATACATCATTCATAGCAAACACAACGTTCTATATCATTCATAACACAACATTCTACATCATTCATAACAAACATAACATGCTACATCATTCATAACAAACACAACATGCTACATCATTCATACCACAACATGCTACATCATTCATAACAAACACAACATTCTATATCATTCATAGCATGCTACATCATTCACAACAAACACAACATGCATGTTGGGTTGGCTCACCCCTTGGGTTGTGCCGTGGCTGAGATCTTTGTGGGCTATACTCGGCCTTGTCTCAGGATGGTAAGTTGGTGGTTGAAGATATCCCTCTAGTGGTGTGGGGGCTGTGCTTTGGCAAAGTGGGTGGGGTTATAGTGTCTCCTGACCCCTCCTGTCTCAGCCTCCAGTATTTATGCTGCAGTAGTTTATGTGTTGGGGGGCTCGGGACAGTTTGTTATATCTGGAGTACTTCTCCTGTCCTATCCGGTGTCCTGTGTGAATTTAAGTATGCTCTCTCTAATTCTCTCTTTCTCTCTTTCTTTCTCTCTCTCGGAGGACCTGAGCCCTAGGACCATGCCTTAGGACGACCTGGAATGATGACTCCTTGCTGTCTCCAGTTTCAACTGTTCTGCCTGTGGTTATTATTATTTGACCATGCTGGTCATTTATAAACATTTGAACAGCTTGGCCATGTTCTGTTATAATCTCCACCCGGCACAGCCAGAAGAGGACTGGCCACCCCTCAGAGCCTGGTTGCTCTCTAGGTTTCTTCCTAGGTTTTGGCCTTTCTAGGGAGTTTTTCCTAGCCACCGTGCTTCTAAAACATGCATTGCTTGCTGTTTGGGGTTTTAGGCTGGATTTCTGTACTGATGTATGAAGGGCTATATAAATATATTTGATTTGATTTGATTTGATTATCATTCATAACACAACATGCTACATAATTCATAACACAACATGTTACATCGTTCATAACAAACAGAAAATGCTACATCATTAATAACAAAAACTACGTGCTACATGATTCATAACAAACACTACGTGCTACATCATTCATAACAAACAACATGCTACATCATTCAAAACAAACACAAACATGCTACATCATTCATAACAAACACAACATTCTACATCATTCATAGAGTAACATGCTACTTCATTCATTACACAACATGCTACATCATTCATAACAAACACAACATGCTGCATAATTAATAACAAACACAACATGCTCGATCATCCATAACATAAAACGCTACATTATTCATAATATAACATACTACATTTCATAACATCTTACCTCATAAAACAACATGTCACATCATTCATAACAAACACAATGTTCTATATCATTCATAGCACAACATGCTACATCATTCATAACAAACACAACATGCTGCGTCATTCTTAACAAAAACATGCTACATAATTCATAACAAACACAAAATGCATCAATGATAACTAACACAACATGCAACATCATTCATAGCATAACATGTTACATCGTTCATAACAAACACAACATGCTACAGGTCGCAATGTTGGGTAGTGTATGGGGCTTTGGTGAAAAAACGGATGGCACTGTGATAGACTGCATCCAGTTTGTTGAGTAGAGTGTTGGAGGCTATATTATAGATGACATCTCCGAAGTCGAGGATCGGTAGGACGGTCAGTTTTACGAGGGTATGTTTGGCAGCATGAGTGAAGGATGCTTTGTTGCGATATAGGACGCCGATTCTACATAATTCATAACAAGCACAACATGCTACATCATTCTTAACATGACTTGCTACATCATTAATTTTACAACATGTTATATCATTCATAACTAACAAAACATGCGACATCATTCATAGCAAACAGAACATGTCATATCATTCATAACAACCACAAAGTCCTAAAATCATTCATAACATAACATGCTACATCATTCATAACAAACACAACATGCTAGAAACGACATAACACAACATGCTACATCATTAATATTACAACATGCTTCATCATTAATAACAAACAAAACATGTTACATCATTCATATCATACACAACTTTCTTCATCGTTCATAACAAACACAACATGTTACATTTCATAACAAACGCCACATGCTACATCATTGACAACATAACATGCTGCATCATTCATAACACAACATGCTACATCATTCATAAAGAACATTTTACATCATTCAAAACAAACAAAACACACTACATAATTCATAACAAGCACAACACGCTACATCATTAACATCACAACACGCTACATCCTTAACATCACAACACGCTACATCATTGATAACAAACGAAACATGATAAATCATTCATAACATACACAAAATGCTACATCAATTGTAACAAACACACATGTTACATCCTTCATAACAAGCAACATGCTACATAATTCATAACAGAACATGTTAATTCATTCATAACACAACATGCTACATCATTCATACCAAACACAGCATGCTACATTTCACAACAAACACAATGTTCTATATCATTCATAACACAACATGCTCCATCGTTAATAACAAACACAACTTGCTACATCGTTCACAGAAAACACAACATGCTACAATATTCTTAACCCAACTTGCTACATCATTCATAACAACCACAACATGTTACATCATTCATAATAAACACTTAATTTTGAAGTTAAGGTTTAAGGGTTAGAGTTGAAATTAGGATTCGGCTTGAATTTAGGGACAGAATTGAAGTTAGAGTTGAAGAAGGTTGAAGTTAGTGATACAGTGATCTGGACCTACCTCAGTCTGTACATTAGGGTTAGTGATACAGTGATCTGGACCTACCTCAGTCTGTACATTAGGGTTAGTGATACAGTGATCTGGACCTACCTCAGTCTGTACATTAGGGTTAGTGATTCAGTGATCTGGACCTACCTCAGTCTGTACATTAGGGTTAGTGATACAGTGATCTGGACCTACCTCAGTCTGTACATTAGGGTTAGTGATACAGTGATCTGGACCTACCTCAGTCTGTACATTAGGATTATGGTCAGGGCGTGAGTTGGGGTGGGCAGTCCATGTTTGTTTTTCTATGCTTTATTTTGCGTTTAGCCTGGTATGGTTCTCAATCAGAGGAAGGTGTCGTTAGTTGTCTCTGATTTTGAATCATACTTAGGTAGCCTTTTCTCACCAGTGTTTCGTGGGTTGTTTTCTGTTTTCTGTTTCGGTTTTCCTTTCTGTCTTTCACTTTTTTATTTAGTATTTTTGAGTTCAGTGATTTTGTTCATTAAAACATGACGAACACGTACCGTGCTGCATATTGGCCCGATCTCTCATACTCCTCGTCAGAGGAGGACGAATGCCGTTACAGAATCACCCACCACCGGGCAGGCTCGGTGCTCGAGTGCTTCACGGTCCGGTTTATCCGGTGTCACTTCCACGCACCAGCCCTCCGGTGGCAGCCCCACGCACCAGGCTGTCTCTCCGTCTCCTCCCTACAGGTGCTCCCGCCTGTCCGGCGCTGCCAGAGTCTTCCTCCTGTCCTGAGCTGCCAGACTCTTCCTCCTGTCCTGAGTTGCCAGAGTCTCCCGTCTGCCCTGAAGTGCCAGAGCCGCCCGTCAGTCAGGAGCTGCCAGTACCGCCAGTCAGCCAGGAGCTGCCAGAGCCGCTAGTCAGCCAGGAGCTGCCAGAGCTGGTTGAAAACTGTTTTCTGCCCCTCCCAAAAGTTAGAATTTGTAGATAATTGGCCCTCTTTCTGGGACTCACCCACAAATAGGACCAAGCCTGACCTGCTGAGGAGCGACGGACTCCATCCAAGCTGGAGGGGTGCTCTCATCTTATCTACCAACATAGACAGGGCTCTAACTCCTCTAGCTCCACAATGAAATAGGGTGCAGGCCAGGCAGCAGGCTGTTAGCCAGCCTGCCAGCATAGTGGAGTCTGCCACTAGCACAGTCAGTGTAGTCAGCTCAGCTATCACCATTGAGACCGTGTCTGTGCCTCGACCTAGGTTGCGCAAAACTAAACATGGCGGTGTTCGCCTTAGCAATCTCACTAGGATAAAGGCCACCTCCATTCCTGTCATTATTGAAAGAGATCATGATACCTCACATCTCAAAATAGGGCTACTTAATGTTAGATCCCTTACTTCAAAGGCAATTATAGTCAATGAACTAATCACTGATCATAATCTTGATGTGATTGGCCTGATTGAAACATGGCTTAAGCCTGATGAATTTACTGTGTTAAATGAGGCCTCACCTCCTGGCTACACTAGTGACCATATCCCCCGTGCATCCCGCAAAGGCGGAGGTGTTGCTAACATTTACGATAGCAAATTTCAATTTACAAAAAAAAAAATGACGTTTTCGTCTTTTGAGCTTCTAGTCGTGAAATCAATGCAGCCTACTCAATCACTTTTTATAGCTACTGTTTACAGGCCTCCTGGGCCATATACAGCGTTCCTCACTGAGTTCCCTGAATTCCTATCGGACCTTGTAGTCATAGCAGATAATATTCTAATCTTTGGTGACTTTAATATTCACATGGAAAAGTCCACAGACCCACTCCAAAAGGCTTTCGGAGCCATCATCGACTCAGTGGGTTTTGTCCAGCATGTCTCTGGACCCACTCACTGTCACAGTCATACGCTGGACCTAGTTTTGTCCCATGGAATAAATGTTGTGGATCTTTAATGTTTTTCCTCATAATCCAGGACTATCGGACCACCATTTTATTACGTTTGCAATTGCAACAAATAATCTGCTCAGACCCCAACCAAGGAACATCAAAAGTCGTGCTATAAATTCACAGACAACACAAAGATTCCTTGATGTCCTTCCAGATTCCCTCTGTCTACCCAATGACACCAGAGGACAAAAATCAGTTAACCACCTAACTGAGGAACTCAATTTAACCTTGCGCAATACCCTAGATGCAGTTGCACCCCTAAAAACTAAAAACATTTCTCATAAGGAACTAGCTCCCTGGTACACAGAAAATACCCGAGCTCTGAAGCAAGCTTCCAGAAAATTGGAACGGAAATGGCGCCACACCAAACTGGAAGTCTTCCGTCTAGCTTGGAAAGACAGTACCGTGCAGTACCGAAGAGCCCTTACTGCTGCTCGATCATCCTATTATTCCAACTTAATTGAGGAAAATAAGAACAATCCAAAATTCCTTTTTGATACTGTCGCAAAGCTAACTAAAAAGCAGCATTCCCCAAGAGAGGATGACTTTCACTTTAGCTGTGATAAATTCATGAACTTCTTTGAGGAAAAAATTATGATTATTAGAAAGCAAATTACAGACTCCTCTTTAAATCTGCGTATTACTTCAAAGCACAGGTGACCTGAGTCTGCACAACTCTGCGTGGACCTAGGATCAATATATACCCTCAAGTGTTTTAGTACTATATATCTTGACACAATGATGAAAATAATCATGTCCTCTAAACCTTCAAGCTGCTTACTGGACCCTATTCCAACTATACTACTGAAAGAGCTGCTTCCTGTTCTTGGCCCTCCTATGTTGAACATAATAAACGGCTCTCTATCCACCGGATGTGTACCAAACTCACTAAAAGTGGCAGTAATAAAGCCTCTCTTGAAAAAGCCAAACCTTGACCCAGAAAATATAAAAAACTATCGGCCTATATCAAATCTTCCATTCCTCTCAAAAATCTTAGAAAAGGCTGTTGCTCAGCAACTCACTGCCTTCCTGAAGACAAACAATGTATACGAAATGCTTCAGTCTGGTTTTAGACCCCATCATAGCACTGAGACGGCACTTGTGAAGGTGGTAAATGACATTTTAATGGCATCGGACCGAGGCTCTGCATCTGTCCTCGTGCTCCTAGACTTTAGTGCCGCTTTTGATACCATCGATCACCACATTCTTTTGGAGAGATTGGAAACCCAAATTGGTCTACACGGACAAGTTCTGGCCTGGTTTAGATCTTATCTGTTGGAAAGATATCAGTTTGTCTCTGTGAATGGTTTGTCCTCTGACGAATCAACTGTAAATTTCGGTGTTCCTCAAGGTTCCGTTTTAGGACCACTGTTGTTTTCACTATATATTTTACCTCTCGGGGATGTTATTCGAAAACATAATGTTAACTTTCACTGCTATGCGGATGACACGCAGCTGTACATTTCAATGAAACATGGTGAAGCCCCAAAATTGCCCTCGCTAGAAGCATGTGTTTCAGACATAAGGAAGTGGATGGCAGCAAACTTTCTACTTTTAAACTCGGACAAAACAGAGATGCTTGTTCTAGGTCCCAAGAAACAAAGAGATCTTCTGTTGAATCTGACAATTAATCTTAATGGTTGTACAGTCATCTCAAATAAAACTGTGAAGGACCTCGGCGTTACTCTGGACCCTGATCTCTCTTTTGAAGAACATATCAAGACCATTTCAAGGACAGCTTTTTTCCATCTACGTAACATTGCAAAAATCAGAAACTTTCTGTCCAAAAATGATGCAGAAAAATTAATCCATGCTTTTGTCACTTCTAGGTTAGACTACTGCAATGCTCTACTTTCCGGCTACCCGGATAAAGCACTAAATAAACTTCAGTTAGTGCTAAATACGGCTGCTAGAATCCTGACTAGAACCAAAAAATTTGATCATATTACTCCAGTGCTAGCCTCCCTACACTGGCTTCCTGTCAAAGCAAGGGCTGATTTCAAGGTTTTACTGCTAACCTACAAAGCATTACATGGGCTCGCTCCTACCTATCTCTCTGATTTGGTCCTGCCGTACATACCTACACGTACGCTACGGTCACAAGACGCAGGCCTCCTAATTGTCCCTAGAATTTCTAAGCAAACAGCTGGAGGCAGGGCTTTCTCCTATAGAGCTCCATTTTTATGGAACGGTCTGCCTACACATGTCAGAGACGCAAACTCGGTCTCAACCTTTAAGTCTTTACTGAAGACTCATCTCTTCAGTGGGTCATATGATTGAGTGTAGTCTGGCCCAGGAGTGGGAAGGTGAACGGAAAGGCTCTGGAGCAACGAACCACCCTTGCTGTCTCTGCCTGGCCGGTTCCCCTCTTTCCACTGGGATTCTCTGCCTCTAACCCTATTACAGGGGCTGAGTCACTGGCTTACTGGGGCTCTCTCATGCCGTCCCTGGAGGGGGTGTGTCACCTGAGTGGGTTGATTCAATGATGTGGTCATCCTGTCTGGGTTGGCACCCCCCCTTGGGTTGTGCCATGGCGGAGATCTTTGCGGGCTATACTCAGCTTTGTCTCAGGATGGTAAGTTGGTGGTTGAAGATATCCCTCTAGTGGTGTGGGGGCTGTGCTTTGGCAAAGTGGGTAGGGTTATATCCTTCCTGTTTGGCCCTGTCCGGGGGTGTCCTCGGGCGGGGCCACAGTGTCTCCTGACCCCTCCTGTCTCAGCCTCCAGTATTTATGCTGCAGTAGTTTATGTGTCGGGGGGCTGGGGTCAGTTTGTTATATCTGGAGTACTTCTCCTGTCCAATTCGGTGTCCTGTGTGAATCTAAGTGTACGTTCTCTAATTCTCTCCTTCTCTCTCTCGGAGGACCTGAGCCCTAGGACCATGCCCCAGGACTACCTGACATGATGACTCCTTGCTGTCCCCAGTCCACCTGACCGTGCTGCTGCTCCAGTTTCAACTGTTCTACCTTATTATTATTCGACCATGCTGGCCATTTATGAACATTTGAACATCTTGGCCATGTTCTGTTACAATCTCCACCCGGCACAGCCGGAAGAGGACTGGCCACCCCACATATGCTCTCTCTAATTCTCTTTCTTTCTCTCTCTCGGAGGACCTGAGCCCTAGGACCATGCCCCAGGACTACCTGACATGATGACTCCTTGCTGTCCCCAGTCCACCTGGCCGTGCTGCTGCTCCAGTTTCAACTGTTCTGCCTTATTATTATTCGACCATGCTGGTCATTTATGAACATTTGAACATCTAGGGCCATGTTCTGTTACAATCTCCACCCGGCACAGCCGGAAGAGGACTGGCCACCCCACATATGCTCTCTCTAATTCTCTTTCTTTCTCTCTCTCGGAGGACCTGAGCCCTAGGACCATGCCCCAGGACTACCTGACATGATGACTCCTTGCTGTCCCCAGTCCACCTGGCCGTGCTGCTGCTCCAGTTTCAACTGTTCTGCTTTATTATTATTCGACCATGCTGGTCATTTATGAACATTTGAACATCTTGGCCATGTTCTGTTATCTCTACCCGGCACAGCCAGAAGAGGACTGGCCACCCCACATAGCCTGGTTCCTCTCTAGGTTTCTTCCTAGGTTTTGGCCTTTCTAGGGAGTTTTTCCTAACCACCGTGCATCTACACCTGCATTGCTTGCTGTTTGGGGTTTTAGGCTGGGTTTCTGTACAGCACTTTGAGATATCAGCTGATGTACGAAGGGCTATATAAATAAATTTGATTTGATTTGATTTGATTTAGAGCCGCCAGTCAGTCAGGAGCTGCCAGAGCCGCCAGTCAGCCAGGAGCTGCCAGAGCCGTCAGTCAGCCAGGAGCTGCCAGAGCCATTAGTCAGCCAGGAGCTGCCAGAGCCGTCAGTCAGCCAGGAGCTGCCAGAGCCGTCAGTCAGCCAGGAGCTGCCAGAGCCATTAGTCAGCCAGGAGCTGCCAGAGCCGTCAGTCAGCCAGGAGCTGCCAGAGCCGGCAGTCAGCCAGGAGCTGCCAGAGCCGTCAGTCAGCCAGGAGCTGCCAGAGCCGGCAGTCAACCAGGAGCTGCCAGAGCTGGCAGTCAGCCAGGAGCTGCCAGAATCGCCCTTCACTCTGGAGCTGCAGGAGTCTCCCGTCCATTCGGGACCTGTGGCTAGGGTCCCCAGTCCGAGGGTCGCCGCTCTTAAGAGGAGGCCACGGAGGCGGATAAAGAGGCGGAGAAAAAACTATGGTGATGTAAAACTTTCCTTCTGTTAGTAGTAATGAAGCCTTAACAACTGATACTGTCAGCTGGTTCCAGTCAGTGGTGTCTGTATGTTCTCATGATGAACTAACTCTTGTTGTTGATAGTTCCAGTCAGTGGTGTCTGTATGTTCTCATGATGAACTAACTCTTGTTGTTGATAGTTCCAGTCAGTGGTGTCTGTATGTTCTCATGATAAACTAACTCTTGAAGTGGATAGTTCCAGTCAGTGGTGTCTGTATGTTCTCATGATAAACTAACTCTTGTTGTTGATAGTTCCAGTCAGTGGTGTCTGTATGTTCTCATGATAAACTAACTCTTGTTGTTGATAGTTCCAGTCAGTGGTGTCTGTATGTTCTCATGATAAACTAACTCTTGAAGTGGATAGTTCCAGTCAGTGGTGTCTGTATGTTCTCATGATAAACTAACTCTTGTTGTTGATAGTTCCAGTCAGTGGTGTCTGTATGTTCTCATGATAAACTAACTCTTGTTGTTGATAGTTCCAGTCAGTGGTGTCTGTATGTTCTCATGATAAACAAACTCTTGTTGTTGATAGTTCCAGTCAGTGGTGTCTGTATGTTCTCATGATAAACTAACTCTGTTGATGGATGTCAAGGCTGCAGCAAAAGAGAAGTACATGATAAACTGACTCTAACTCTGTTGTGGAAACTTCACACCTCTCTGTTGCTGATACTGTTGATGGCGGTCAAGGCTGCAGAGTCTAAAGATAAGTGTGTTGGTCACGAAAAGGGAAGGAGGGAGAGAGAATTTAAGAGAAAGGAGAAGTAAAGAGATGGACTGACAGGGTTGTGGTTATTCACCGCAGCTGAAGAGAGCATATTTTTCCTTTCACCATGATGTTCTGATGAACAGGGTCACTAGGTAAAGAGAGAGGAGAGAGAGATGAGTGAGGGACAGAGGAGCTGATCCAGTCTACTACAATGAAGACTTCCAACACAACAGGAACAGTTATAGACCCCAACAGGTCTCAGTGTTTAATGTGTAGTTACATACATTTATACAACCCAATCGGTCTGTGTGTGTTCGTGTGTTCGTCTGTTTTCAGTGTGGCTCAGTTGGTAGAGAATGGCCCTTGCAACGCCAGGGTTGTGGGTTTGATTCCTACGGGGACCAGTACAGGAAAAAGTTCAATAATGTATCAACTCACTGCTGTAAGTTGCACTGGACAAGAGTTAAATGACCAAAATTATATGTGAAATGTGTGACAGAGGAACAGAGGTGTTTAACAATGGGTGATGTTGTTCACAAACAGCTACAACCTCAAACAGACACAGATCTACTGCAGATCTACTGCTCTGATACGTCTATGTGTGGGGAAGAGACAGCTTCTGTTTTTAGTAATGCTATCAGTTGTAAAGACATTTGGCTTTGGGACTTTGGGTATTCTGAGCATCATGTTATACTGTTTAAATGTCAGCCACCAGACTAGAGCATCATCTTATACTGTTTAAATGTCAACCACCAGACCAGAGCATCATGTTATACTGTTTAAATGTCAACCACCAGACTAGAGCATCATGTTATGCTGTTTAAATGTCAACCACCAGACTAGAGCATCATGTTATGCTGTTTAAATGTCAACCACCAGACCAGAGCATCATGTTATACTGTTTAAATGTCAGCCATCAGACCAGAGCATCATGTTATACTGTTTAAATGTCAACAACCAGACCAGAGCATCATGTTATACTGTTTAAATGTCAGCCACCAGAGTATCATGATATAGTGTTTAAATGTCAGCCATCAGACCAGAGCATCATGTTATGCTGTTTAAATGTCAGCCATCAGACCAGAGCATCATGTTATACTGTTTAAATGTCAGCCACCAGACCAGAGCATCATGTTGTACTGTTTAAATGTCAGCCACCAGACCAGAGCATCATGTTATACTGTTTAAATGTCAGCCAACAGACCAGAACATCATGTTGTACTGTTTAAATGTCAGCTACCAGAACATCATGCTATACTGTTTAAATGTCAGCTACCAGAGCATCATGATATAGTGTTTAAATGTCAGACACCAGACCAGAGCATCATGTTATACTGTTTAAATGTCAGCCACCAGACCAGAGCATCATGTTATACTGTTTAAATGTCAGCTAACAGACCAGAGCATCATGTTATACTGTTTAAATGTCAGCTACCAGACCAGAGCATCATGTTATACTGTTTATATGTCAGCCACCAGTGTTGGCAAAGTTCTTTATTGATTTCTCTGAACTATTGTCTATTGTCCTTGAGAACTATGATAAAATCATTATGTTGGGTGATTTTAATATTCATGTTGACAAAGAGACTGACTCCAAGTCCATTGAATTTATGAATCCTTTGAGCTCTATGGACTTTATCCAACATGTTACTGGGCCCACCCATAACCACAGCCAGACTCTGGACCTGGTTATTTACCAAGGGGCTTTCTACTGGGCCCACCCATAACCACAGCAATACTCTGGACCTGGTTATTACCAAGGGGCTTTCTACTGGGCCCACCCATAACCACAGCCATACTCTGGACCTGGTTATTTAACAAGGGGCTTTCTCCTGGGCTCACCCATAACCACAGCCATACTCTGGATCTGGTTATTTACCAAGGGGCTTTCTCCTGGGCTCACCCATAACCACAGCCATACTCTGGACCTGGTTATTACCAAGGGGCTTTCTACTGGGCCCACCCATAACCACAGCATTACTCTGGACCTGTTTATTACCAAGTGGCTTTCTACTGGGCCCACCCATAACCACAGCCATACTCTGGACCTGGTTATTACCAAGGGGCTTTCTACTGGGCCCACCCATAACTACAGCCATACTCTGGACCTGGTTATTACCAAGGGGCTTTCTACTGGGCCCACCCATAACCACAGCCATACTCTGGACCTGGTTATTACCAAGGGGCTTTCTACTGGGCCCACCCATAACCACAGCCATACTCTGGACCTGGTTATTACCAAGGGGCTTTCTACTGGGCCCACCCATAACTACAGCCATACTCTGGACCTGGTTATTACCAAGGGGCTTTCTACTGGGCCCACCCATAACCACAGCCATACTCTGGACCTGGTTATTACCAAGGGGCTTTCTACTGGGCCCACCCATAACCACAGCCATACTCTGGACCTGGTTATTACCAAGGGGCTTTCTACTGGGCCCACCCATAACCACAGCCATATTCTTGACCTGGTTATTTACCAAGGGGCTTTCTACTGGGCCCACCCATAACAAGGCCATCATTAGAAATGAGAGAGCATCATATATAACAAGGCCATCATTAGAAATGAGAGAGCATCATATATAACAAGGCCATTAGAAATGAGAGAGCATCATATATAACAAGGCCATTAGACGTGAGAGAGCATCATATATAACAAGGCCTTTAGAAATGAGAGAGCATCATATATAACAAGGCCATTAGAAATGATAGAGCATCATATATAACAATGCCATTAGAAATGAGAGAGCATCATATATAACAAGGCCATTAGAAATGAGAGAGCATCATATATAACAAGGCCATTAGAAATGCCAGATGGACTCATTTTACTAACTTGATCACTAATAATCATAATAACTAGAGATTGCTCTTCTCAACCTTTGATGGCCTGATAAATCCCTGCAAACCTATGAGAACTTTCCTCCACATCTAAATGTGATGAGTTTGCAGCCTATTTCAGAGATAATATTCAACATTAGACTGGGTATCAGTCAATACCCAGTCTAATGTTCCCAATGGAGGCAGCTGAGTATCGTTGCCTATAATTGGGGATCATACTTAGTGTCTGTGATGTTGTTTTGTATATTTCTTATGTGTTACGTACTTCACATCGTGTTGTTTTCATAAGTTTCACTGTAATTATAATGTGGAACTCTACCCCTTGGTCTAATTATTGATATGACGGTCGTGACACTAGGTGTTATTTTAGATCATGGGTGTCAAACTCTGGCCCGTGGGCCAAATTTGACACAATACCAAATTACTACTAGAGCTGGCCCGCCGGTATTATACAGCGCATTCACCACTAATACTACGAATCCCATAATGCTCTGCTGTTTTCGCGCGCCAATCAGGACAGGACCCAGAAACGCTCTCTCCCTCTGTGACAGTAGTCATAGCAACATAGACGCTACAACTGTCAGCGAGCTAACCCTTTCCAAAAATGGCGAAAAGAAAGGCAGAAAACAGGAGCTTTCTGGACAAGTGGGAGTCAGAATATCTGTTTACATATGTAAAAGACAAACCTGTTTTGTCTTGTTTGTGGAGTCAACGTGGCTGTAAGTAAGGAGTACAACATTAGACGACACTATGAAACGAAACACCATGACAAATACAAGGACCTGGACATGACTCAAAGGAGCCAGAAAGTAGAGGAGATGAAAAGAAGCTTGGTTTCACAACAGAATATGTTTAAAAAAGCCACATCACAAAGCGAGGCTGCTGTAAAGGCTAGTTATATAGTGGCAGCAGAGATCGCAAAATCAGCCCGGCCCTTTAATGAGGGAGAGTTCATGAAAAAGTGCATGATGAAGGTTTGTGACCTCGTATGCCCAGAGAAAAAACAAGCATTTTCAAATGTGAGCCTGAGCAGGAACACAGTAGCTGATCGCACATGTGATCTTGCCACCAATCTGTATGACCAGCTGATGGAAAAGGGAAAAGATTTTGTTGCGTTCTCCCTCGCTGTGGATGAGAGCTGCGACGCATCTGATACTGCTCAGCTGTCAGTCTTCATCCGTGGAGTGGACTCAAATCTGTGTGTTACGGAGGAGCTATTAGGATTCAAATCAATGCATGGCACAACCACAGGAAAGGAAATCTTTGAGGAGGTTTCCAAATGTGTAACTGAAATAAAGCTGCCGTGGGATAAACTCGTTGGATTAACGACAGATGGTGCGCCAGCGATGTGCGGTAAAAAGAGTGGACTGGTGGGCATGGTTCGGGAGAAGATGTGGGAAGAGAACTGTGCAGGTGAGCTAACTGTTTACCACTGCATCATACATCAGGAAGCACTGTGTGCCAAAGCCCTAAAGATGGAACATGTTATGACCACAGTAACACAGGCAGTTAACTTTATAAGAGCCAAAGGTCTAAATCACCGCCAGTTTAAATCTTTTCTGGAGGAGTGTGGTTCGAATACGCAGACGTGCCGTATCACACAGAGGTGAGATGGCTAAGCAGAGGAAAAGTACTGAACAGATGTTTCGAGCTGCGTGAGGAAATATGTCAATTCCTGGAAACCAAAGGGAAGGATACAGCAGAGCTCCGGGAGCAAAAGTTTCTGTGTGAGCTGGCCTTTCTCTGTGACATCTCGAGCCATCTCGATGCGTTGAACCTTCAGCTTCAGGGGCGGGGGGCATCATCACAGACATGTACGCTGCAGTGAGGGCCTTCAAAACTAAACTGTGCCTGTGGGAGAATCAGATGCTGCAAGGAAACCCTTGCCATTTTCCCTGCTGCCAATCCATAAAAGCGCAGATCTCTACCGCCGTGTTCCCATGCGCACAGTTTGCTGAAAAACTCAGTGTTCTCGCCGCTGAGTTTAGCCGGCGATTTGCCGACTTCGATGCCCAGAAATGCAAGTTTGAACTGCTTAGTAATCCCTTCACAGTTGATGTGGAAAATGCACCAACCAACATCCAAATGGAGCTGATTGAACTCCAGTGCAACGACACGCTGAAGTCAAAGTATGATGCTGTGGGCGCCGCACAGTTTCCACGGTTCATCCCTGACACAATGCCTCAGCTCCGCACCCAAGCTGCTCAGATGCTCTCCATGTTCGGCAGCACTTATCTATGCGAGCAACTTTTCTCCTCGATGAAGATGACCAAAACAACTCACAGGAGACGTCTGACTGATGAACATCTTCGCTCGATACTGAGGATTTCTTCAGCTCAGAGCTTGAGCCCAGACATTGATGAACTAGCATCCAAGAAGAGATGCCAGGTATCTGGCTTGGGCACATCAGATTAGACCAGTGTGCAATTATTAACGTTTTCTTTATGCACTTTTTCTTGCTACAAGGCATGGGCTTGAATGGTTGATTGATTTATTATCATTTTATTTGTAAAATTATTAGCCAGTGGAAAAAGTTTATTTTGGTATTTAAATCAGAAGGCTGCAAATAGAAAAGAGGCATACAATTTTTATTTACATTTTATTTATTTAAGAAATGAATGCCATTGATGTGTTTTTTCATTTGAAATTCGATTTTGCATGTCTCCACTATTAAATTATATATTGTATGGTAATAAGCGATGCTTGTTCCATATTCAATGTTAAAGCAAAACTTGTTTGGGTCCATATTAAAAGGTTAATTTGTTCAATGTTGGCCCGTGACTTTGTTCAGGTTTTACATTTTGGCCCACTGGGTATTTGAGTTTGACACCCCTGTTTTAGATTCTGAACTCTGTAATCACACTTTAGGAATGTGACCAAACCACCTGAGGAACATTACCAAGGTGCAGCCGTTTCTCTCTCAGTCTGATCCATGCTTTTATTACAAGCAGGCTAGACTACTGTAATGCTCTCCTGTCTGGTCATGTTATAATGTTTAAATCATCCATGCTTTTATTACAAGCAGGCTTGACTACTGTAATGCTCTCCTGTCTGGTCATGTTATACTGTTTAAATCATCCATGCTTTTATTACAAGCAGGCTGGACTACTGTAATGCTCTCCTGTCTGGTCATGTTATACTGTTTAAATCATCCATGCTTTTATTACAAGCAGGCTAGACTACTGTAATGCTCTCCTGTCTGGTCATGTTATACTGTTTAAATCATCCATGCTTTTATTACAAGCAGGCTAGACTACTGTAATGCTCTCCTGTCTGGTCTAGCCAATAAAAACTTTGGTAAACTACAAAACATACAGAATGCAGCAGGGTACTGACCAAGACCAGACAGAGAGAACACATTACACTGGTTTTAAGGTCTCTGTACTGTAAAACATACAGAATGCTGCAGGGTACTGACCAAGACCAGACAGAGAGAACACATTACACCGGTTTTAAGGTCTCTGTACTACAAAACATACAGAATGCTGCAGGGTACTGACCAAGACCAGACAGAGAGAACACATTACACTGGTTTTAAGGTCTCTGTACTGTAAAACATACAGAATACTGCAGGGTACCGACCAAGACCAGACAGAGAACACATTACACCGGTTTAATGGTATATGCACTGGCTGCCTGTGTGTTTTGAAGTTCATTATAATATTCATGTGTTTTAGAATTCAATATAATATTATTCTATTGGTATTTAAATCAATCCACGATTGAATACAGATTGTTCACCCCAATACATGTCCGACATGCTTTTAAGTTATGTACCCAGTAGGTCCCTCAGGTCCTCTGGCCTTATAACTATCCCAAAGCCAAGGACCAAGAGGCATGGAGAGGCAGCCTTTTAACTAACTATTACTTTGCCCCCAGCCTCTAGAATAGCCTGCCAGAGAACCTGAGGGGAAGTGAAACTGTGGATATATTTAAAAGAGATCTTACAACACATATTTATAGCTTTGCTTTTCCTAAGGTTGGTTTTTGGTTGTTCAGTTGTTATTGTTATGATTTTGAAGCACATTGGGTTGCATTCCATGGTGAAGTTGGAAGTTTACATACACTTAGGTTGGAGTCATTAAAACTCTTTTCAACCTCTCCACACATTTCTGGTTAACAAATTAAAGTTTTGGCAATTCGGTTAGGACTTCTAGAATTGTTTACAGCCAGATTATTTCACTGTATCAAAATTCCATTTCACATTAAAATAAAGTGGTGATCATAACTGACCTAAAACAGGGAATTTTTACTAGGATTAAATGTCAGGAATTGTGAAATTGTGAAAAAGTTTTAATTCATTAATTCATTCATAACACAACATGCTACATCATTCATAGCAAACAACATGCTACATCATTCATAGCAAACACAACATGCTACATCATTCCTAACAAACACAACATGCTACATCATTCCTAACAAACACAACATGCTACATCATTCATAACACAACATGCTACATCATTCATAACAAACAACATGCTACATCATTCATAGCAAACACAACATGCTACATCATTCCTAACAAACACAACATGCTACATCATTCCTAACAAGAACAACATGCTACATCATTCCTAACAAACACAACATGCTACATCATTCATAACACAACATGCTACATCATTCATAACAAACAACATGCTACATCATTCATAGCAAACACAACATGCTACATCATTCCTAACAAACACAACATGCTACATCATTCCTAACAAACACAACATGCTACATCATTCATAAAACACACTTCATTTTGAAGTTAGAGTTGTAGGGTTAGGGTTAGAGTTGAAGTTAGGTTTAAAGTCAGGGTTAGGGTTAGAGTTGAAGTTGAAGTTAGGGTAAGAGTTGAAGTTAGGATTAGGGTTGAAGTTAGAGTTAGAGTTGAAGTTAGGGTTAGAGTTGAAATTAGGGTTAGAGTTGAAGTTAGGGTTAGGGTTGAAGTTAGGGTTAGAGTTAGGTTGAAGTTAGGATTAGGTTTGAAGTTAGGATTAAGGTTGAAATTATGGTTGAAGTTAGGATTAGGTGGACATACCTCAGTCTGTACATTAGCGTTAGTGATACAGTGATCTGGACCTACCTCAGTCTGTACATTAGGGTTAGTGATACAGTGATCTGGACCTACCTCAGTCTGTCCATTAGGGTTAGTGATACAGTGATCTGGACCTACCTCAGTCTGTACATTAGCGTTAGTGATACAGTGATCTGGACCTACCTCAGTCAGTACATTAGGGTTAGTGATACAGTGATCTGGACCTACCTCAGTCTGTCCATTATGGTTAGTGATACAGTGATCTGGACCTACCTCAGTCTGTACATTAGGGTTAGAGTTAGTGATACAGTGATCTGGACCTACCTCAGTCTGTACATTAGGGTTAGTGATTCAGTGATCTGGACCTACCTCAGTCTGTACATTAGGGTTAGTGATACAGTGATCTGGACCTACCTCAGTCTGTACATTAGGGTTAGTGATACAGTGATCTGGACCTACCTCAGACTGTACATTAGGGTTAGTGATACTGTGATCTGGACCTACCTCAGTCTGTACATTAGGGGTAGTGATACAGTGATCTGATCGCAAGACTTCGGGGAATTCTAAGTGAAGTGACAAACTGACACATTTTCTAACACATTTTAGGAAGCTTTATTTGACAAGTTGGCGACGGTGTTGCTCAAGATAAACACACACAGCGGCATTGTAGAAAAATACACTTCCCAATTTCACATGAACAAACAGAATATAACAGAGCAGTTAAATATAAAACACATTGAAGTCTTCACATCATTCATCATGAACATACCACTACAACTTTACTTCTGTTAGTAGTAATGAAGCCTTTACAGCTGATACTGTCAGCTGGTTCCAGTCAGTGGTGTCTGTATGTTCTCATGATAAACTAACTCTTGTTGTTGATAGTTCCAGTCAGTGGTGTCTGTATGTTCTCATGATAAACTAACTCTAACTCTGTTGATGGAGGTCAAGGCCGCAGCATCTAAAGAGAAGTACATGGTAAACTGACTCTCTCTGTTGTGGAAACTTCACACCTCTCTGTTGCTGATACTGTTGGAGGTCAAGGCCGCAGTTGGTTACGAAAAGAGGAGGGAGAGAGAAGAGAAGAGAAAGGAGAAGTAAAGAGATGGACTGACAGGGTTGTGGTTATTCACTGCTGCTGAAGAGAGCATCTTTTTCCATCCACCATGACGTTCTGATGATCAGGGTCACTAGGTAAAGAGAGAGGAGAGAGAGATGAGTGAGAGACAGAGAAGCTGATCCAGTCTACTACAGTGAAGACTTCAAACACCACAGGAACAGTTATAGACCCCAACAGGTCTCAGTGTTTAATGTGTAGTTAGATACATTTATACACCCCAACAGGTCTCAGTGTTTAATGTGTAGTTAGATACATTCATACACCCCAACATACAGCCCAATTATAATGACTGATTCAACCAGGTGTTTGACTGGTGTTTTAAGTGTTTAGAACTCTGAATGCACATCACACAGAATACGTGCAGCTGAAGTCGGAAGTTCACATACACTTGAGCCAAAATTATATAAACTCAGTTTTTCACAATTCCTGACATTTAATCGCAGTAAAAATTCCCTGTCTTATGTCAGTTGGGATCACCACTTTATTTTAAGAACGTGAAATATCAGAATAATAGTAGAGAGAATGATTTATTTCAGCTTTTATTTCTATTTTATTTCTTTCATCACATTCCCAGTGGGTCAGAAGTTTACATACACTCAATTAGTATTTGGTAGCATTGCCTTTAAATTGTTTAACTTGGGCCAAATGTTTCGGGTAGCCTTCCACAAGCTTCCCACAATAAGTAGGGTGAATTTTGGCCCATTTCTGACAGAGCTGGTGGAACTGAGTCAGGTTTGTAGGCCTCCTTGCTTGCACACACTTTTTCAGTTCTGCCCACAAATTTTCTATAGGATTGAGGTCAGGGTTTTGTGATGGCCACCCCAATACCTTGACTTGGTTGTCCTTAAGCCATTTTGCCACAACTTTGGAAGTATACTTAGGGTCATTGTCCATTTGGAAGAACATTTGCGACCAAGCTTTAACTTCCTGACTGATGTCTTGAGATTGTACTTCAATATATCCACGTAATTTTTCCCTCCACATGATGCCATCTATTTTGTGAAGTGCACCAGCCCCTCCTGCAGCAGAGCACCCCACACCATGATGCTGCCACCCCCGTGCTTCACGGTTGGGATGGTGTTCTTTGGCTTGCAAGCCTCCCCCTTTTCCTCCAAACATAACGATGGTCATTATGGCCAAAAAGTGTTATTTTTGTTTCATCAGACCAGAGGACATCTCTCCAAAAAGAACGATCTTTGTCCCCATGTGCAGCTGCAAACCGTAGTCTGGCTTATTTATGGCGGTTTTGGAGCAGTGGCTTCTTCCTTGCTGAGCGGCCTTTCAGGTTATGTCGATATAGGACTCGTTTTACTGTGGATACAGATACGTTTGTACCTGTTTCCTCCAGCATCTTCACAGGGTCCATTGCTGTTGTTCGGGGATTGATTTGCACTTTTCGCACCAAAGTACATTCATCTCTAGGAGACAGAACGCATCTCCTTCCTGAGCGGTATGACGGCTGCGTGGTCCCATGGTGTTTATACTTGCGTACTATTGTTTGTACAGATGAATGTGGTACCTTCAGGCATTTGGAAATTGCTCCCAAGGATGAACCAGACTTATGGATGTCTACGATTTCTTTCTGAGGTCTTGGCTGATTTCTTTTGATTTTCCCATGATTTCAAATGAAGAGGCACTGTGTTTGAAATACATCCATAGGTACACCTCCAATTGACTCAGATGTCAATTAGTCTATCAGAAGCTTCTAAAGCCATGACATAATTTTCTGTAATTCAACAAGCTGTTTAAAGGCACAGTCAACTTAGTGTATGTAAACTTCTGACCCACTGGAATTATGACACAGTGAATTATAAGTGAAATAATCTGTCTGTAAACAATTGTTGGAAAAATGACCTGTGTGTGTGTGTGTGTGTGTGTGTGTGTGTGTGTGTGTTGTGTGTGTGTGTGTGTGTGTGTGTGTGGCTGTGTGTGTCTGTTTCTCTGCATGTGTGTCTGTGTGTTTGGCTCAGTTTGTGTGTCTGTGTTCCGTGTGGCTCAGTTAGTAGAGAACGGCGCTTGGAAAAGTTCAATCATGTATCCGCTCACGGTTGTAAATCGCTCTGGACAAGTGTTTCTGCTAAATGACTCACTACTTACTGTAAGTCGCTAAATTACCAAAATATATATATTTTTAAATATACGTGTAAAATGTGTGACAGAGGGACAGAGGTGATGCTGTTCACAGAGAGACGTATCAGAGCAGGAGATCTGTGGCTGATTGAGGTTGTAGCTGTTTATATGTGTGTGTGTGTGTGTGTGTGTGTGTGTGTGTGTGTGTGTGTGTGTGTGTGTGTGTGTGTGTGTGTGTGTGTGTGTGTGTGTGTGTGTGTGTGTGTGTGTGTGTGTGTGTGTGTGTGTGTGTGTGTGTGGGGGAGGGGGAGCAACCTCTATTCTTAATGCTGTCAGTACGTTTCATTTGGTGACTTTGGGTCTTTTGAGCATCATGCTATACTGTTTAAATGTCAGCCACCAGACCAGAGCATCATGCTATACTGTTTAAATGTCAGCCACCAGACCAGAGCATCATGTTGTACTGTTTAAATGTCAGCCACCAGACCAGAGCATCATGCTATACTGTTTAAATGTCAGCCACCAGACCAGAGCATCATGTTATACTGTTTAAATGTCAGCCACCAGACCAGAGCATCATGTTATACTGTTTAAATGTCAGCCACCAGACCAGAGCATCATGTTATACTGTTTAAATGTCAGCCACCAGACCAGAGCATCATGTTATACTGTTTAAATGTCAGCCACCAGACCAGAGCATCATGTTGTACTGTTTAAATGTCAGCCACCAGACCAGAGCATCATGTTATACTGTTTAAATGTCAGCCACTAGAGCATCATGTAATACTGTTTAAATGTCAACCACCAGACCAGAGCATCATGTTATACTGTTTAAATGTCAGCCACCAGACCAGAGCATCATGTTATACTGTTTAAATGTCAGCCACCAGACCAGAGCATCATGTTATACTGTTTAAATGTCAGCCACTAGAGCATCATGTTATACTGTTTAAATGTCAGCCACCAGAGCATCATGTTATACTGTTTAAATGTCAACCACCAGACCAGAGCATCATGTTATACTGTTTAAATGTCAGCCACCAGACCAGAGCATCATGTTATACTGTTTAAATGTCAGCCACCAGACCAGAGCATCATGTTATACTGTTTAAATGTCAGCCACCAGAGCATCATGCTATACTGTTTAAATGTCAGCCACCAGACCAGAGCATCATGTTATACTGTTTAAATGTCAGCCACCAGACCAGAGCATCATGTTGTACTGTTTAAATGTCAGCCACCAGACCAGAGCATCATGTTATACTGTTTAAATGTCAGCCACCAGACCAGAGCATCATGTTATACTGTTTAAATGTCAGCCACCAGACCAGAGCATCATGTTATACTGTTTAAATGTCAGCCACCAGACCAGAGCATCATGTTATACTGTTTAAATGTCAGCCACCAGACCAGAGCATCATGTTATACTGTTTAAATGGCAGCCACCATAACCACAGCCATACTCTGGACCTGGTTATTACCGAGGGGCATTCTACTGGGCCCACCCATAACCACAGCCATACTCTGGACCTGGTTATTACCAAGGGCCTTTCTACTGGGCCCACCCATAACCACAGCCATACTCTGGACCTGGTTATTACCAAGAGGCTTTCTACTGGGCCCACCAATAACAGCCACACTATATTACCAAGGGCCTTTCTACTGGGCCCACCCATAACCACAGCCATACTCTGGACCTGGTTATTACCAAGGGCCTTTCTACTGGGCCCACCCATAACCACAGCCATACTCTGGACCTGGTTATTACCAAGGGGCTTTCTACTGGGCCCACCCATAACCACAGCCATACTCTGGACCTGGTTATTATCAAGGGGCTTTCTACTGGGCCCACCCATAACCACAGCCATACTCTGGACCTGGTTATTACCAAGGGGCTTTCTACTGGGCCCACCCATAACCACAGCCATACTCTGGACCTGGTTATTACCAAGGGGCTTTCCACTGGGCCCACCCATAACCACAGCCATACTCTGGACCTGGTTATTACCAAGGGTCTTTCTACTGTGCCCACCCATAACCACAGCCATACTCTGGACCTGGTTATTACCAAGGGGCTTTCTACTGGGCCCACCCATAACCACAGCCATACTCTGGACCTGGCTATTACCAAGGGGCTTTCTACTGGGCCCACCCATAACCACAGCCATACTCTGGACCTGGTTATTACCAAGGGGCTTTCTACTGGGCCCACCCATAACCACAGCCATACTCTGGACCTGGTTATTACCAAGGGGCTTTCTACTGGGCCCACCCATAACCACAGCCATACTCTGGACCTGGTTATTACCAAGGGGCTTTCCACTGGGCCCACCCATAACCACAGCCATACTCTGGACCTGGTTATTACCAAGGGTCTTTCTACTGTGCCCACCCATAACCACAGCCATACTCTGGACCTGGTTATTACCAAGGGGCTTTCTACTGGGCCCACCCAAAACCACAGCCATACTCTGGACCTGGCTATTACCAAGGGGCTTTCTACTGGGCCCACCCATAACCACAGCCATACTCTGGAACTGGTTATTACCAAGGGGTTTTCTATTGACATATCCTCTATTGATGTTGCTTTATCTGATCACCACTGGGGATTTTTTACTATCTTGTTGCCAGTACAAACATTTATTAAATAAAAACATTGTAAATCAATTGCAAACATTGGTGCCTTAGCTCCAGTAAAGTCGAAAACGGTCACATCCAAATGGAGAGTCCCTTGAATGAGTAATGAAACTAATAAATGAAAGAGAAATTGCAGAATGGCAGAGGGAAAGTGGAAGTCAAAGTTGCAGGTTCATTATGACATTCTGAGAGCATCATATATTACAAGGCCATTAGAAATGAGAGAGCATCATATATAGCAAGGCCATTAGAAATGAGAGAGCATCATATATTACAAGGCCATTAGAAATGAGAGAGCATCATATATAACAAGGCCATTAGAAATGAGAGAGCATCATATATAGCAAGGCCATTAGAAATGAGAGAGCATCATATATAACAAGGCCATTAGAAATGAGAGAGCATCATATATAACAAGGCCATTAGAAATGAGAGAGCATCATATATAACAAGGCCATTAGAAATGAGAGAGCATCATATATAACAAGGCCATTAGAAATGAGAGAGCGTCATATATAACCGTCATATATAACAAGGCCATTAGAAATGAGAGAGCATCATATATAACAAGGCCATTAGAAATGAGAGAGCATCATATATAACAAGGCCATTAGAAACTAGAGAGCATCATAGATAACAAGGCCATCATTAGAAATGAGAGAGCATCATATATAACAAGGCCATTAGAAATGAGAGAGCATCATATATAACAAGGCCATTAGAAATGAGAGAGCATCATATATAACAAGGCCATTAGAAATGAGAGAGCATCATATATAACAAGGCCATTAGAAATGCCAGATGGACTCATTTTACTAACTTGATCACTAATAATCAGAATAACTAGAGATTGCTCTTCTCAACATTTGATGGCCTGATAAATCCTACCTCCAGCAAACCTATGTGAACTTTCCTCCACATGTAAATTTGATGAGTTAGCAGCATATTTCAGAGATAATATTCAACATTAGACTGGGTATCAGTCAAGGCCTGACTAGAAGTTTGATGATATGTGTACTAGCCTACCATGCAAAGTCGCTGTGGAATTATTTTCCCTGGAAAATTATATCACAATTTAAGCATTCTGGTTTTCGTGCCCACCAAAGCACAGAGACAACCATAGTTAAAGTGGTAACTTATCTTAGAACCAACACATATACCAAACAGTTCTCTGTTCTTGGATTTAAGTGCTGCAAACGACGATGTTGACTATGATGTCACATGTGGTGTTCCACAAGGCTCCATTGTGGGTCCGGTACTGTCCAGTTAATATATGTTACCACTTGGCAGGGTTATCAGAAAGCACAGCATTGATTTTAATTTTAGCTTCACGGATAAATTGTTAGACTGTATTAATGATTTAAAAACGTGGATGGCTCACAACTTCCTCCAGCTAAAGCAAGACAAGACCAATGTTATTATTGTTGGAGCCAAAGCACAGAGAGAGAATCTGGCCGCACATTTGAAATCACAGGCAACAAAGATTAATCATCAGGTAAAAAACCTAGGTGTTATTTTAGATTCTGAACTCTGTAATCACACTTTAGGATTGTGACCAAACCACCTGAGGAACATTACCAAGGTGCAGCCGTTTCTCTCTCAGGCTGATACAGACAGACTCATCCATGCTTTTATTACAAGCAGGCTTGACTACTGTAATGCTCTCCTGTCTGGTCATGTTATACTGTTTAAATCATCCATGCTTTTATTACAAGCAGGCTGGACTACTGTAATGCTCTCCTGTCTGGTCTAACCAAGAAAGACTTTGGTAAACTGTAAAACATACAGAATGCTGCAGGGTACCGACCAAGACCAGACAGAGAGAACACATTACACCGGTTTTAAGGTCTCTGTACTGTAAAACATACAGAATGCTGCAGGGTACCGACCAAGACCAGACAGAGAACACATTACACCGGTTTTAAGGTCTCTGTACTGTAAAACATACAGAATGCTGCAGGGTACTGACCAAGACCAGACAGAGAACACATTACACCGGTTTTAAGGTCTCTGTACTGTAAAACATACAGAATGCAGCAGGGTACCGACCAAGACCAGACAGAGAGAACACATTACACCGGTTTTAAGGTCTCTGTACTGTAAAACATACAGAATGCTGCAGGGTACTGACCAAGACCAGACAGAGAACACATTACACTGGTTTTAAGGTCTCTGTACTGTAAAACATACAGAATGCTGCAGGGTACCGACCAAGACCAGACAGAGAACACATTACACCGGTTTTAAGGTCTCTGTATGTAACGGGCTCCTCTTTGGGCTGCTCCTCTTTGGGCTGCTCCTGCCTGTTGACACGCTGCTCGGTCCGAGAGTGGTGGGTGATTCTGTAACGACGTTCTTCGTTTGTCGAAAGAGAGTCGGACCGAAATGCAGCGTGTTTGTTACTCATGTTTATTAGTGAAAACAAATAACAAAACTATACATGAAATAACGAATAAATACAAAACAACAAAACGGAACGTGAAACCTATTACAGCCTGACTGGTGAACACTAACACAGAGACAGGAACAATCACCCACGAAATACAAAGCGAAACCCAGGCTACCTAAATACGGTTCCCAATCAGAGACAACGAGAATCACCTGACTCTGATTGAGAACCGCCTCAGGCAGCCAACCTATGTAACACACACCCCTAATCAGCTACAATCCCAATAACTAAAAAACCCCACTAAGAATACAACAAACAATAAACCCATGTCACACCCTGGCCTGACTAACTAATAAACTAAAACACAAAATACTAAGACCAAGGCGTGACAGAACCCCCCCCCCCTAAGGTGGAACGCACCTCAAAACCATAGGGAGGGTCCGGGTGGGCGTCTGTCCATGGTGGCGGTTCCGGCTCCGGACGTGGACCCCACTTCATAAATGTCATTGTTCCTCCCCTTCGCGTCCTGGGATAATCCACCCTAACCGCCGACCATGGCCGAATAGTCCTCACCCAGAACCCTACATAACAGAGGAGCAGCTCGTGACTGAGGGACAGCTTGGGACTGAGGCAGCTCGGGACTGAGGAGCAGCTCGGGACTGAGGGGCAGCTCGGGACTGAGGGGCAGCTCGGGACTGAGGGGCAGCTCAGCACTGAGCGGCAGCCCAGTACTGAGAAAAAGCCCAGAACTGAGATGAAGCCCAGCCAGGCAGTTGAATCCGGCAGATCCTGGCTGACTGGCGGATCCTGGCTGACTGGCGGATCCTGACTGACTGGCGGATCCTGGCCGACTGGCGGATCCTGGCCGACTAGCAGATCTGGCAGATCCTGGCTGACTGGCGGATCCTGGCCAACTGGCGGATCCTGGCTGACTGGCCCAGCACTGAGAGGGCAGCAGATCCTGGCCGACTGGCAGATCCTGGCCGACTAGCAGATCTGGCAGATCCTGGCTGACTGGCGGATCTGGAAGAGTCTGGCTGAATAGCAGATCTAGAAGACTCTGGCTGACTGACAGATCTAGAAGAGTCTGGCTGACTGGCAGATCTGGAAGAGTCTGGCTGACTGGCAGATCTGGAAGAGTCTGGCTGACTGGCAGATCTGGAAGAGTCTGGTTGACTGGCAGATCTGGAAGAGTCTGGCTGACTTCCAGATCTGCCAGAGTCTGGCTGACTGGCAGATCTGGAAGAGTCTGGCTGTCTGGCGAATCTGGAAGAGACTGGCAGACTGGCAGATCTGGAAGAGTCTGGCTGACTGGCAGATCTGGAAGAGTCTGGCTGACTGGCAGATCTGGAAGAGTCTGGCTGACTGGCAGATCTGGAAGAGTCTGTTTGACTGGCAGATCTGGAAGAGTCTGGTTGACTGGCAGATCTGGAAGAGTCTGGCCTGAATAGCAGATCTGGAAGAGTCTGGCTGACTGGCAACTCCATGCAGACTGGCAACTCCATGCAGACTGGCAACTCCATGCAGACTGGCAACTCTGGCTGCTCCAAGCAGACTGACAGCTCTGGCTGCCCCATGCAGACTGGCATCTCTAGCTGCTCCATGCAGGCTGGCAGTTCTGGCTGCTCCAAGCAGACTGACAGCTCTGACTGCCCCATGCAGACTGGCAGCTCTAGCTGCTCCATGCAGGCTGGCAGCTCTGGCTGCTCCAAGCAGACTGACAGCTCTGGCTGCCCCATGCAGACTGGCAGCTCTAGCTGCTCTATGCAGACTGACAGCTCTGGCTGCCCCATGCAGACTGGCAGCTCTAGCTGCTCCATGCAGGCTGGCAATACTGGCTGCTCCATGTAGACTGGCAGCTCTAGCTGCTCCATACAGGCAGGAGGCTCCGGCAGCGCTGTAGAGGAGGAAGGCTCTAGAACCGCTGAACAGGCGGGAGACTCCGACAGCGCAGGAGAGGGAGAAAGCGCTGGCTGCGCTGAACAGGCGAGGCGCACTGAAGGCCTGATGCGTGGTACTGGCACTGGTGGTATTGGGCCGAGGACACGCACAGGAAGCCTAGTGCGGGGAGCTGCTACCGGAGGGCTGGGGTGTGGAGGTGGTACTGGATAGACCGGACCGTGCAGGCGCACTGGAGCTCTTGAGCACCGAGCCTGCCCAACCTTACCTGGTTGAATACTCTCGGTTGCCCTGCCAGTGCTGTGAGGAGAAATAGCCCGCACTGGGCTATGTAGGCGAACCGGAGACACCGAGCGCAAGGCTGGTGCCATGTAAGCCGGCCCAAGGAGACGCACTGGGGACCAGATGCGTAGAGCCGGCTTCATTGCATTTGGCTCGACGCTCAATCTAGCCCGGCCGATACGCGGAGCTGAAATATACCGCACCGGGCTATGCACCCGCACTGGGGACACCGTGCGCACCACTGCATAACACGGTGCCTGCCCGGTCTCTCTAGCCCCCCAAAAAATTTTGGGGCTTCGCTCTGCGCCGCCGTGTCTTTTTTTTCGACTCCATTCTCCTATAGCCCTCTTCGCACTGCTCCAGCGAATCCCAGGCGGGCTCCGGCACTCTCTCTGGGTCGGCCGCCCACCTGTCTATTTCTTCCCACGTCGTAATATCCATACTGTACTCCATTCTGGGCTGCTCCTGTTTCCATCCACGTCGCCGTGCTGCCTCCTCATACCAGCGCCTCTCCGCTTCAGCCGCTTCTAGTTCCTCCTTAGGGCGGAGATATTCACCAGACTGAGCCCAGGGTCCTTTTCCTTCCAGCTCCTGTTTCCTCTTCGCCTGCTGCACCTTTGGGCGGCTACACTCCGCTGGTTTAGCCCAGGGTCCTCTCCCGTCAAGGATTTCCTCCCATGTCCAGAAATCCTTAATACGCGGCTCCTCTTTGGGCTGCTCCTCTTTGGGCTGCTCCTGCCTGTTGACACGCTGCTCGGTCCGAGAGTGGTGGGTGATTCTGTAACGACGTTCTTCGTTTGTCGAAAGAGAGTCGGACCGAAATGCAGCGTGTTTGTTACTCATGTTTATTAGTGAAAACAAATAACGAAACTATATATGAAATAACGAATAAATACAAAACAACAAAACGGAACGTGAAACCTATTACAGCCTGACTGGTGAACACTAACACAGAGACAGGAACAATCACCCACGAAATACAAAGCGAAACCCAGGCTACGTAAATACGGTTCCCAATCAGAGACAACGAGAATCACCTGACTCTCATTGAGAACCGCCTCAGGCAGCCAACCTATGTAACACACACCCCTAATCAGCTACAATACCAATAACTAAAAAACCCCACTAAGAATAAAACAAACAATAAACCCATGTCACACCCTGGCCTGACTAACTAATAAACTAAAACACAAAATACTAAGACCAAGGCTTGACACTGTACTACAAAACATACAGAATGCTGCAGGGTACTGACCAAGACCAGACAGAGAACACATTACACTGGCTTTAAGGTCTCTCTACTACAAAACATACAGAATGCTGCAGGGCACCGACCAAGACCAGACAGAGAGAACACATTACACCGGTTTTAAGGTCTCTGTACTGTAAAACATACAGAATTACACCGGTTTTAAGGTCTCTGTACAGGGTACCGACCAAGACCAGACAGAGAACACATTACACCGGTTTTAAGGTCTCTGTACTGTAAAACATACAGAATGCTGCAGGGCACCGACCAAGACCAGACAGAGAACACATTACACCGGTTTTAAGGTCTCTGTACTGTAAAACATGCAGAATGCTGCAGGGTACCGACCAAGACCAGACAGAGAACACATTACACCGGTTTTAAGGTCTCTGTACTACAAAACATACAGAATGCTGCAGGGTACCGACCAAGACCAGACAGAGAACACATTACACCGGTTTTAAGGTCTCTGTACTACAAAACATACAGAATGCTGCAGGGTATTGACCAAGACCAGACAGAGAAATACATTACACCGGTTTTAAGGTCTCTGTACTGTAAAACATACAGAATGCTGCAGGGTACTGACCAAGACCAGACAGAGAACACATTACACCGGTTTTAAGGTCTCTGTACTGTAAAACATACAGAATGCTGCAGGGTACTGACCAAGACCAGACAGTGAACACATTACACTGGTTTTAAGGTCTCTGTACTGTAAAACATACAGAATGCTGCAGGGTACCGACCAAGACCAGACAGAGAACACATTACACCGGTTTTAAGGTCTCTGTACTGGCTGCCTGTGTGTTTTAGAATTCAATATAATATTATTCTATTGGTATTTAAATCAATCCACGATTGTTCACCCCAATACATGTCAGACATGCTTTAATTTATGTATCCAGTAGGTCCCTCAGGTCCTCTGGCCTTTTACAGTTTTTTTTTTCGATTGCTAAACGACAGTGGACACAACTGGAGTCACATGTGAAAAACTCTAACTGCAGTCTGCACAGCAGCAGTTCATGTGGACCAAACTCTAGTTCGTTTTTCATTGCTTGAACACAGTTTTCAAAACTCTACACACTTATCCCATGACTTTAACCACAACCTGCACAACACTGTGGATTTACAGCACTTTGTTCAAATGCTAACACACTGCTGTCAAAACTGTGAACCACACATTCAAAACGGAATAGATTTCAGCCTTGTGCCTTTCAAACACTGCTGATTGCAATTTCAGCTGAAAGGCTAAGCAGGTGTCTTGTTTTAGACTTGTTAGTGAACACACACACATATTACAGTATATATAGGTAGAGCTCAGAAAGACTCATTTTGGAAATGGAACAAGGAAGATGGGTTCGTGGAGGGAGAAGGGTGGCAGGGAGAGGGCGGATGCGTGGAGGAAGACAAAGAAGACAAAGAGCTCTTATTTCAGATGAAATAAGGGCTACACTTATAGACCATGTCGTGAACCATGGTCTCTCATTGAGAGAGGCAGGGTTGAAGGTGCAACCCAATCTGCAAAGATCCACAGTGGCATCTGTAATGTGAATTTTCCATCGTACAAACAGGTGAGAGTTACATCCTTACAGTAAATGAAAACATTACAGGAATCTATTTTGTATTGCAATTATATAATATTTACACAGATATATATTACAGTAAGTTTGACTGTAAAATATATTTTTACAACAGGACCCAAAGGCTGCCCCCAACAGGGGGAAGAGGAAAAATATTTTCAGATGCGCAGGAAAATGCTATTGTTGTCAACAATGCAATAAAACTGCGGGAGATTCAAGATAGAGTGCTGGCTGATAATGATATATTTGAAAATGTTAATTCTGTCAGCACAACAACTATTGCTCGAGTCCTAAAGAAACACCAAGTTATAATGAAACAGTTAGACACTGTACCGTTCGAGAGAAACAGTGAACGGGTAAAAGAGCAAAGATACCAATATGTCCAGGTAAGATGTCTGAGGTTACGTACACAGCTATACAAAATATTTACAGTAAAAAAAACACTAGCATTTCTACAGTAAAACTGTGCACTTACTGTTTTTCAGAGAGTAATGGAGGTGGAAGCACTGGAAAGACCACATTCATTTGTATTTATCGATGAAGCTGGATTTAACCTTGCCAAAACACGGCGCAGAGGAAGGAATGTTATAGGTCAAAGGGCCACTGTGGAGGTTCCAGGCCAAAGGGGGGGAAATATCACCATGTGTGCTGCAATGGCCAATGATGGTTTGCTTCTCAACACACCACTCATTGGCCCATACAACACAGAAAGGCTTATAGCTTTCCTAGAACAGCTCTATGCTCAGCTACTGCCAGCAGAACAGGGGGAGCCAGTAAGACACCCCCAAGTTTTTGTCATAGTTTGCGATAACGTTGCTTTTCACCACTCTGCAGCTGTCACAGATTGGTTTGCAGCACATCACAGATTTATGGTTTTGTACCTGCGTGCATATTCACCCTTCCTCAACTCAATAGAGGAGTTTTTCTCTGCCTGGAGGTGGAAAGTGTTTGGTCACCACCCACATGACCAAATGTCTCTTTTGGAAGCCATGCGTGCTGGATGTGAGGACACGAGTCCAGAGGACTGCCAGGGATGGATAAGGCACTCCAGAAGGTTCTTCCCCAGGTGCATGGCAAGAGAAAACATTAGATGTGATGTTGAAGACAACCTGTGTCCTGATGCTAGAGAGAGGCAGGATTAGCCCCTCAATTATTTGTTTGAATTACAGTATGTACTTTTAGTTTCTACCTTTTTTTCTCATTACTGTAATTCCGTAAATTACTACAGACTATTGAACCAAACTGCTAATTTTCATTTACCTTAAAGAATTGTTATGTTCTAAAAATTTTAATAAATCATGTGAAAGAATGTCACTCTTTTCTTTGAAGAAAATATTACTTTGTATGAAGTCACTGAAATTGTTCAAACTGTAAAGATGAAAAGTTTGTATTTTTTGTATTGGTGTTTGATGCTAGTGTTTTTACTCTCAGTGTGTTCTGAGTGACAGTGTGTGTTATCTCAGTGAGGGTTGTGCATAGTGTTTGGCTGCCCTGAGCGTGTTTTGAGCCATGTGTTAAGAGTTGTGTTGCTTGGATTGAGTTTTGCAGGTGATGTGAACTGTTTAGCTCAGGTGACTGTTGGTAGTGCAGACTGTAGTTAGAGTTTTGCACATGTGACTCCAGTTGTGCAATCGAAAAAAACTGTAACTATCCCAAATCCTAGGACCAAGAGGCATGGAGAGGCAGCCTTATAACTATCCCAAATCCTAGGACCAAGAGGCATGGAGAGACAGCCTTATAACTATCCCAAAGCCCAGGACCAAGAGGCATGGAGAGACAGCCTTAAAACTATCCCAAAGCCCAGGACCAAGAGGCATGGAGAGACAGCCTTATAACTATCCCAAAGCCCAGGACCAAGAGGCGTGGAGAGACAGCCTTATAACTATCTCAAAGCCTAGGACCAAGAGGCATGGAGAGGCAGCCTTGTAACTATCCCAAAGCCTAGGACCAAGAGGCATGGAGAGGCAGCCTTGTAACTATCCCAAATTCTAGGACCAAGAGGCATGTTGAGACAGCCTTATAACTATCTCAAAGCCCAGGACCAAGAGGCATGGAGAGACAGCCTTATAACTATCCCAAAGCCTAGGACCAAGAGGCATGGAGAGACAGCCTTATAACTATCCCAAATCCTAGGACCAAGAGGCATGGAGAGACAGCCTTATAACTATCCCAAAGCCTAGGACCAAGAGGCATGGAGAGGCAGCCTTATAACTATCCCAAAGCCAAGGACCAAGAGGCATGGAGAGACAGCCTTATAACTATCCCAAAGCCCAGGACCAAGAGGCATGAAGAGACAGCCTTATAACTATCCCAAAGCCCAGGACCAAGAGGCATGGAGAGACAGCCTTATAACTATCCCAAAGCCTAGGACCAAGAGGCATGGAGAGACAGCCTTATAACTATCCCAAATCCTAGGACCAAGAGGCATTGAGAGACAGCCTTATAACTATCCCAAAGCCTAGGACCAAGAGGCATGGAGAGACAGCCTTGTAACTATCCCAAATCCTAGGACCAAGAGGCATGGAGAGACAGCCTTATAACTATCCCAAAGCCCAGGACCAAGAGGCATGGAGAGACAGCCTTATAACTATCCCAAAGCCCAGGACCAAGAGGCATGGAGAGACAGCCTTATAACTATCCCAAAGCCCAGGACCAAGAGGCATGGAAAGACAGCCTTATAACTATCCCAAAGCCCAGGACCAAGAGGCATGGAGAGACAGCCTTATAACTATCCCAAAGCCTAGGACCAAGAGGCATGAAGAGACAGCCTTATAACTATCCCAAATCCTAGGACCAAGAGGCGTGGAGAGACAGCCTTATGACTATCCCAAAGCCCAGGACCAAGAGGCATGAAGAGACAGCCTTATAACTATCCCAAAGCCTAGGACCAAGAGGCATGGAGAGACAGCCTTATAACTATCCCAAAGCCTAGGACCAAGAGGCATGTTGAGACAGCCTTATAACTATCCCAAAGCCTAGGACCAAGAGGCATCCCAAAGCCCAGGACCAAGAGGCATGAAGAGACAGCCTTATAACTATCCCAAAGCCCAGGACCAAGAGGCATGTTGAGACAGCCTTATAACTATCCCAAAGCCCAGGACCAAGAGGCATGAAGAGACAGCCTTATAACTATCCCAAAGCCCAGGACCAAGAGGCATTGAGAGGCAGCCTTGTAACTATCCCAAATCCTAGGACCAAGAGGCATGGAGAGGCAGTCTTGTAACTATCCCAAATCCTAGGACCAAGAGGCATGGAGAGGCAGCCTTGTAACTATCCCAAATCCTAGGACCAAGAGGCATGTTGAGACAGCCTTTAGTTGTTATACCCCCAGCCCGTAGAATAGCCTGCCAGAGAACCTGGGGGGGGGCTGAAACTGTGGACATATTTAAAAGAGATCTTAGCTTTTCCTCAGAGAGCTTTTTAGTAGCTCAATTATTATTATTGTTATTATTTTGAAGCACTGTGTTGCATTCCATGTCTGAAATGTGCTCTATAAATGACGCTTGATTTAAATTGATTTGATCTCTATCTATCTATCTCTCTATCTCTTTCTCTCTCGTACAGACGTGTAACACACAAAACAACCTCACAATGCTAAATGCTACAAGCTAGGCCTCCAGGTGTAGTGGCTTGTGTGTTTGACTCTCAGATTCAAAGTCTCTGGGTGTGAAAGTGAGACAGACAGTGTTGAAGTTAGGGTTAGAGTTGAAATTAGAGTTGAAGTTAGCGTTGAAGTTAGGAATGTCGTTAGGGTTAGAGTTGAAATTAGGAATGAAGTTAGGGTTAGAGTTGAAATTAGAGTTGAAGTTAGGGTTAGAGTTGAAATTAGAGTTGAAGTTAGGGTTAGAGTTGAAGTTAGGGTTAGAGTTGAAGTTAGGGTTAGAGTTGAAGTTAGAGTTGAAGTTAAGAATGAAGTTAGGGTTAGAGTTGAAATTAGAGTTGAAGTTAGGGTTAGAGTTGAAGTTAGGGTTAGAGTTGAAGTTAGGGTTAGAGTTGAAGTTAGAGTTGAAGTTAGAATGAAGTTAGGGTTAGAGTTGAAATTAGAGTTGAAGTTAGGGTTAGAGTTGAAGTTAGGGTTAGAGTTGAAATTAGGGTTAGAGTTGAAGTTAGAGTTGAAGTTAGGGTTAGAGTTGAAGTTGAAGTTAGGGTTAGAGTTGAAGTTAGGGTTAGAGTTGAAGTTAGGATTAGAGTTGAAGTTAGGGTTAGAGTTGAAGTTAGGATTAGAGTTGAAGTTAGGGTTAGGGTTGAAGTTAGGGTTAGGGTTGAAGTTAAGATTAGAGTTGAAGTTAGGATTAGAGTTGAAATTAGGGTTAGGGTTAGAGTTGAAGTTAGGGTTAGAGTTGAAGTCAGGGTTAGAGTTGAAGTTAGGGTTAGAGTTGGAGTTAGGATTAGAGTTGAAGTTAGTGTTAGGGTTGAAGTTAGGATTAGAGTTGAAGTTAGGATTAGAGTTGAAATTAGGGTTAGGGTTAGGGTTGAAGTTAGGATTAGAGTTGAAGTTAGGGTTAGAGTTGAAGTTAGGGTTAGAGTTGAAGTTAGGCTTGAAGTTAGAGTTGATGTTATGGTTAGATTAGAAATTAGAGTTGAAGTTAGGAATTAGGGAGTTAGGGTTAGAGTTGAAATTAGGAATGAAGTTAGGGTTAGAGTTGAAATTAGAGTTGAAGTTAGGGTTAGAGTTGAAATTAGAGTTGAAGTTAGGTTAGAGTTGAAGTTAGTGTTAGAGTTGAAGTTAGGGGGTTAGAGTTGAAGTTAGGATTAGAGTTGAAGTTAGGGTTAGAGTTGAAGTTAGGGTTAGAGTTGAAGTAAGGGTTAGAGTTGAAGTTAGGGTTAGAGTTGAAGTTAGGGTTAGAGTTGAAGTTAGGGTTAGGGTTAGAGTTGAAGTTAGGATTAGAGTTGAAGTTAGGGTTAGAGTTGAAGTTAGGGTTAGAGTTGAAGTTAGGGTTAGAGTTGAAGTAAGGGTTAGAGTTGAAGTTAGGGTTAGGAGTTAGAGTTAGTTGAAGTTAGGGTTAGAGTTGAAGTTAGGGTTAGAGTTGAAGTTAGGGTTAGAGTTGAAGTTAGGGTTAGAGTTGAAATTAGGGTTAGGGTTAGGGTTGAAATTAGGATTAGATTTGAAGTTAGGGTTAGAGTTGAAGTTAGGGTTAGAGTTGAAGTTAGGCTTGAAGTTAGAGTTGATGTTATGGTTAGATTAGAAATTAGAGTTGAAGTTAGGGTTAGAGTTGAAATTAGGAATGAAGTTAGGGTTAGAGTTGAAATTAGAGTTGAAGTTAGGGTTAGAGTTGAAGTTAGGTTAGAGTTGAAGTTAAAATTAGAGTTGAAGTTAGGGTTAGGGTTAGAGTTGAAGTTAGGGTTAGAGTTGAAGTTAGAGTTGAAGTTAGGATTAGAGTTGAAGATAGTTTAGGGTTGAAGTTAGGATTAGAGTTGAAATTAGGGTTAGGTTAGGGTTGAAGTTAGGGTTAGAGTTGAAGTTAGGGTTAGAGTTGAAGTTAGGCTTGAAGTTAGAGTTGATGTTATGGTTAGATTAGAAATTAGAGTTGAAGTTAGGGTTAGAGTTGAAGTTAGAGTTGAAGTTAGGAATGAAGTTAGGGTTAGAGTTGAAATTAGGAATGAAGTTAGGGTTAGAGTTGAAATTAGAGTTGAAGTTAGGGTTAGAGTTGAAATTAGAGTTGAAGTTAGGGTTAGAGTTGAAGTTAGGGTTAGAGTTGAAGTTAGGGTTAGAGTTGAAGTTAGAGTTGAAGTTAGAATGAAGTTAGGGTTAGAGTTGAAATTAGAGTTGAAGTTAGGGTTAGAGTTGAAGTTAGAGTTGAAGTTAGGGTTAGAGTTGAAGTTAGAGTTGAAGTTAGGAATGAAGTTAGGGTTAGAGTTGAAATTAGAGTTGAAGTTAGGTTGAAGTTAGAGTTGAAGTTAGGGTTAGAGTTGAAGTTAGGGTTAGAGTTGAAGTTAGAGTTGAAGTTAGGGTTAGAGTTGAAGTTAGAGTTGAAGTCAAGGTTAGAGTTGAGTTGAGTTAGGGTTAGAGTTGAAGTTAGGATTAGAGTTGAAGTTAGGGTTAGAGTTGAAGTTAGGATTAGAGTTGAAGTTAGGGTTAGAGTTGAAGTTAGGTTAGAGTTGAAGTTAAGATTAGAGTTGAAGTTAGGATTAGAGTTGAAATTAGGGTTAGGGTTAGAGTTGAAGTTAGGGTTAGAGTTGAAGTTAGGGTTAGAGTTGAAGTTAGGGTTAGAGTTGGAGTTAGGGTTAGAGTTGAAGTTAGTGTTAGTTAGGTTGAAGTTAGGATTAGAGTTGAAGTTAGGATTAGAGTTGAAATTAGGGTTAGGGTTAGGGTTGAAGTTAGGATTAGAGTTGAAGTTAGGGTTAGAGTTGAAGTTAGGGTTAGAGTTGAAGTTAGGCTTGAAGTTAGAGTTGATGTTATGGTTAGATTAGAAATTAGAGTTGAAGTTAGGAATTAAGTTAGGTTAGAGTTGAAATTAGAATTGAAGTTAGGGTTAGAGTTGAAATTAGAGTTGAAGTTAGGGTTAGAGTTGAAATTAGAGTTGAAGTTAGGGTTAGAGTTGAAGTTAGGGTTAGAGTTGAAGTTAGGGTTAGGGTTAGAGTTGAAGTTAGGATTAGAGTTGAAGTTAGGGTTAGAGTTGAAGTTAAGGGTTAGAGTTGAAGTTTAGAGTTGAAGTTAGGGTTAGAGTTGAAGTTAGGGTTAGAGTTGAAGTTAGAGTTGAAGTTAGGGTTAGGGTTAGAGTTGAAGTTAGGATTAGAGTTGAAGTTAGGGTTAGAGTTGAAGTTAGGGTTAGAGTTGAAGTTAGGGTTAGAGTTGAAGTAAGGGTTAGAGTTGAAGTTAGGTTAGGGTTAGAGTTGAAGTTAGGGTTAGAGTTGAAGTTAGGGTTAGAGTTGAAGTTAGGGTTAGAGTTGAAGTTAGGGTTAGAGTTGAAATTAGGGTTAGGGTTAGGGTTGAAATTAGGATTAGAGTTGAAGTTAGGGTTAGAGTTGAAGTTAGGGTTAGAGTTGAAGTTAGGCTTGAAGTTAGAGTTGATGTTATGGTTAGATTAGAAATTAGAGTTGAAGTTAGGGTTAGAGTTGAAATTAGAATGAAGTTAGGGTTAGAGTTGAAATTAGAGTTGAAGTTAGGGTTAGAGTTGAAGTTAGGGTTAGGGTTGAAGTTAAAATTAGAGTTGAAGTTAGGGTTAGGGTTAGAGTTGAAGTTAGGGTTAGAGTTGAAGTTAGAGTTGAAGTCAGTTAGAGTTGAAGATAGTGTTAGGGTTGAAGTTAGGATTAGAGTTGAAATTAGGGTTAGGGTTAGGTTGAAGTTAGGGTTAGAGTTGAAGTTAGGGTTAGAGTTGAAGTTAGGCTTGAAGTTAGAGTTGATGTTATGGTTAGATTAGAAATTAGAGTTGAAGTTAGGGTTAGAGTTGAAGTTAGAGTTGAAGTTAGGAATGAAGTTAGGGTTAGAGTTGAAATTAGGAATGAAGTTAGGGTTAGAGTTGAAATTAGAGTTGAAGTTAGGGTTAGAGTTGAAATTAGAGTTGAAGTTAGGGTTAGAGTTGAAGTTAGGGTTAGAGTTGAAGTTAGGGTTAGGGTTAGAGTTGAAGTTAGGATTAGAGTTGAAGTTAGGGTTAGAGTTGAAGTTAGGGTTAGAGTTGAAGTTAGGGTTAGAGTTGAAGTTAGGGTTAGAGTTGAAGTTAGGGTTAGGGTTAGAGTTGAAGTTAGGATTAGAGTTGAAGTTAGGGTTAGAGTTGAAGTAAGGGTTAGAGTTGAAGTTAGGGTTAGAGTTGAAGTTAGGGTTAGAGTTGAAGTTAGGAATGAAGTTAGGGTTAGAGTTGAAATTAGAGTTGAAGTTAGGGTTAGAGTTGAAGTTAGGGTTAGAGTTGAAGTTAGGGTTAGAGAGTTGAAGTTAGGAGAGTTAGAGTTAGAGTTGAAGTTAGGGTTAGAGTTGAAGTTAGGGTTAGAGTTGAAGTTAGGGTTAGAGTTGAAGTTAGGGTTAGAGTTGAAGTTAGGGTTAGGGTTAGAGTTGAAGTTAGGATTAGAGTTGAAGTTAGGGTTAGAGTTGAAGTAAGGGTTAGAGTTGAAGTTAGGGTTAGAGTTGAAGTAAGGGTTAGAGTTGAAGTTAGGGTTAGGGTTAGAGTTGAAGTTAGGATTAGAGTTGAAGTTAGGGTTAGAGTTGAAGTTAGGGTTAGGGTTAGGGTTGAAATTAGGATTAGATTTGAAGTTAGGGTTAGAGTTGAAGTTAGGGTTAGAGTTGAAGTTAGGTTTGAAGTTAGAGTTGAAGTTTAGATTAGAAATTAGAGTTGAAGTTAGGGTTAGAGTTGAAGTTAGAGTTGAAGTTAGGAATGAAGTTAGGGTTAGAGTTGAAATTAGGAATGAAGTTAGGGTTAGAGTTGAAATTAGAGTTGAAGTTAGGGTTAGGTTGAAGTTAGGGTTAGGGTTGAAGTTAAAATTAGAGTTGAAGTTAGGGTTAGGGTTGAGTTGAAGTTAGGGTTAGAGTTGAAGTTAGAGTTGAAGTTAGGGTTAGAGTTGAAGTTAGGGTTAGAGTTGAAGTTAGAGTTGAAGTTAGGAATTGAAGTTAGGGTTAGAGTTGAAATTAGAATGAAGTTAGGGTTAGAGTTGAAATTAGAGTTGAAGTTAGGGTTAGAGTTGAAGTTAGGGTTAGAGTTGAAGTTAGGGTTAGGGTTAGAGTTGAAGTTAGGATTAGAGTTGAAGTTAGGGTTAGAGTTGAAGTTAGGGTTAGAGTTGAAGTTAGGGTTAGAGTTGAAGTTAGGGTTAGAGTTGAAGTTAGGGTTAGGGTTAGAGTTGAAGTTAGGATTAGAGTTGAAGTTAGGGTTAGAGTTGAAGTTAGGGTTAGAGTTGAAGTTAGGGTTAGAGTTGAAGTTAGGGTTAGAGTTGAAGTTAGGGTTAGAGTTGAAGTTAGGGTTAGGGTTAGAGTTGAAGTTAGGATTAGAGTTGAAGTTAGGGTTAGAGTTGAAGTTAGGGTTAGAGTTGAAGTTAGGGTTAGAGTTGAAGTTAGGGTTAGAGTTGAAGTTAGGGTTAGAGTTGAAGTTAGAAGTTAGGGTTAGAGTTGAAGTTAGGGTTAGAGTTGAAGTTAGGGTTAGGGTTAGTTGAAGTTAGGATTAGAGTTGAAGTTAGGGTTAGAGTTGAAGTAAGGTTTAGAGTTGAAGTTAGGGTTAGAGTTGAAGTTAGGGTTAGAGTTGAAGTTAGGAAGTTAGGGTTAGAGTTGAAGTTAGGATTAGAGTTGAAGTTAGGGTTAGAGTTGAAGTTTAGAGTTGAAGTTAGGGTTAGAGTTGAAGTTAGGTTTAGAGTTGAAGTTAGGGTTAGAGTTGAAGTTAGGGTTAGAGTTGAAGTTAGGTTAGGTTAGAGTTGAAGTTAGGATTAGAGTTGAAGTTAGGGTTAGAGTTGAAGTTAGGGTTAGAGTTGAAGTTTAGAAGTTAGGATTAGAGTTGAAGTTAGGATTAGAGTTGAAATTAGGGTTAGGGTTAGGTTGAAGTTAGGATTAGATTTGAAGTTAGGGTTAGAGTTGAAGTTAGGGTTAGAGTTGAAGTTAGGCTTGAAGTTAGAGTTGATGTTATGGTTAGATTAGAAATTAGAGTTGAAGTTAGGTTAGAGTTAGAGTTGAAATTAGGAATGAAGTTAGGGTTAGAGTTGAAATTAGAGTTGAAGTTAGGGTTAGAGTTGAAATTAGAGTTGAAGTTAGGGTTAGAGTTGAAGTTAGTGTTAGAGTTGAAGTTAGGGTTAGGGTTAGAGTTGAAGTTAGGGTTAGAGTTGAAGTTAGGGTTAGAGTTGAAGTTAGGGTTAGAGTTGAAGTTAGGGTTAGAGTTGAAGTTAGGGTTAGAAGTTGAAGTTAGGGTTAGGGTTAGAGTTGAAGTTAGGATTAGAGTTGAAGTTAGGTTGTTAGAGTTGAAGTTAGGGTTAGAGTTGAAGTTAGGGTTAGAGTTGAAGTTAAGGGTTAGAGTTGAAGTTAGGGTTAGGGTTAGAGTTGAAGTTAGGATTAGAGTTGAAGTTAGGGTTAGAGTTGAAGTTAGGGTTAGAGTTGAAGTTAGGGTTAGAGTTGAAGTTAGGGTTAGAGTTGAAATTAGGTTGAAGTTAGGTTAGAAATTAGAGTTGAATTAGATTTTGAAGTTAGGGTTAGAGTTGAAGTTAGAGAGTTGAAGTTAGGGAAGTTAGAGTTGATGTTATGGTTAGATTAGAAATTAGAGTTGAAGTTAGGGTTAGTTGAGTGAAGTTAGAAGTTAGAGTTGAAGTTAGGGTTAGAGTTGAAGTTAGGGTTAGAAGTTAAAATTAGAGTTGAAGTTAGGGTTAGGGTTAGAGTTGAAGTTAGAGAGTTGAAGTTAGAGTTGAAGTTAGTTAGAGTTGAAGGTTAGTTGAAGGGTTGAAGTTTAGTTAGAGTTGAAGTTAGGATTAGAGTTGAAGTTAGGGTTAGAGTTGAAGTTAGAAGTTGAAGTTAGGGTTAGAGTTGAAGTTAGGGTTAGAGTTGAAGTTAGGGTTAGAGTTGAAGTTAGTTGAAGTTAGAGTTGATGTTATTAGATTAGATTGAAGTTAAATTAGAGTTGAAGTTAGGGTTAGAGTTGAAGTTAGAGTTGAAGTTAGGAATGAAGTTAGGGTTAGAGTTGAAATTAGGAATGAAGTTAGGGTTAGAGTTGAAATTAGAGTTGAAGTTAGGGTTAGAGTTGAAATTAGAGTTGAAGTTAGGGTTAGAGTTGAAGTTAGGGTTAGAGTTGAAGTTAGGTTAGGTTAGAGTTGAAGTTAGGGTTAGAGTTGAAGTTAGGGTTAGAGTTGAAGTTAGGGTTAGAGTTGAAGTTAGGGTTAGAGTTGAAGTTAGGGTTAGAGTTGAAGTTAGGGTTAGAGTTGAAGTTAAGTTAGGTTAGATTAGAGTTGAAGTTAGGGTTAGAGTTGAAGTTAAGGGTTAGAGTTGAAGTTAGGGTTAGAGAGTTGAAGTTAGGGTTAGAGTTGAAGTTAGGGTTAGAGTTGAAGTTAGGGTTAGAGTTGAAGTTAGGATTAGAGTTGAAGAAGTTAGGAAGTTAGGGTTAGAGTTGAAGTTAGGGTTAGGGTTAGAGTTGAAGTTAGGATTAGAGTTGAAGTTAGGGTTAGAGTTGAAGTAAGGGTTAGAGTTGAAGTTAGGGAGTAGAGTTGAAAGTTAGGGTTAGAGTTGAAGTTAGGAGGGGTTAGAGTTGAAGTTAGGATTAGAGTTGAAGTTAGAGTTGAAGTTAGGTTAGAGTTGAAGTTAGGGTTAGAGTTGAAGTTTAGAGTTGAAGTTAGGGTTAGAGTTGAAGTTAGATTGAAGAGTTGAAGTTAGGGTTAGAGTTGAAGTTAGGGTTAGGGTTAGAAATTAGTTGAAGTTAGGGTTAGAGTTGAAGTTAGGGTTAGAGTTGAAGTTAAGGGTTAGAGTTGAAGTTAGAGTTGAAGTTAGGGTTAGAGTTGAAGTTAGAGTTGAAGTTAGGAATGAAGTTAGGGTTAGAGTTGAAATTAGGAATGAAGTTAGGGTTAGAGTTGAAATTAGAGTTGAGTTGAAGTTAGGGTTAGGTTGAAGTTAGGGTTAGAGTTGAAGTTAGGTTAGAGTTGAAGTTAGGGTTAGAAAGTTAGAGTTGAAGTTAGGGTTAGAGTTGAAGTTAGGGTTAGAGTTGAAGTTAGAGTTGAAGTTAGGTTAGAGTTGAAGTTAGGGTTAGAGTTGAAGTTAGGTTGAAGTTAGAGGTTGAAAATTAGGAATTAAGTTAGGGTTAGAGTTGAAATTAGTTAGAGTTGAGGGTTAGAGTTGAAGTTAGGGTTAGAAGTTAGAGTTAGGGTTAGAGTTGAAGTTAGGGTTAGAGTTAGTTAGGGTTAGAGTTGAAGTTAGGATTAGAGTTGAAGTTAGGGTTAGAGTTGAAAGTTAGGGTTAGAGTTGAAGTTAGGGTTAGAGTTGAAGTTTAGAGAGTTGAAGTTAGGGTTAGAGTTGAAGGGTTAGAGTTGAAGTTAGGGTTGAAGTTAGGTTAGAGTTGAAGTTAGGTTAGAGTTGAAGTTAGGGTTAGAGTTGAAGTTAGGGTTAGAGTTGAAGTTAAGGGTTAGAGTTGAAGTTAGGAATGAAGTTAGGGTTAGAGTTGAAATTAGGAATGAAGTTAGGGTTAGAGTTGAAATTAGAGTTGAAGTTAGGGTTAGAGTTGAAGTTAGGGTTAGAGTTGAAGTTAGGGTTAGTTGAAGGGTTAGAGTTGAAGTTAGGATTAGAGTTGAAGTTAGGGTTAGAGTTGAAGTTAGGGTTAGAGTTGAAGTTAGGGTTAGAGTTGAAGTTAGGGTTAGAGTTGAAGTTAGGGTTAGGGTTAGAGTTGAAGTTAGGATTAGAGTTGAAGTTAGGGTTAGAGTTGAAGTTAAGGGTTAGAGTTGAAGTTAGGGTTAGAGTTGAAGTAGGGTTAGAGTTGAAGTTAGGGTTAGGGTTAGAGTTGAAGTTAGGATTAGAGTTGAAGTTAGGGTTAGAGTTGAAGTTAGGGTTAGAGTTGAAGTTAGGGTTAGAGTTGAAATTAGGGTTAGGGTTAGGGTTGAAGTTAGGATTAGATTTGAAGTTAGGGTTAGAGTTGAAGTTAGGGTTAGAGTTGAAGTTAGGCTTGAAGTTAGAGTTGATGTTATGGTTAGATTAGAAATTAGAGTTGAAGTTAGGGTTAGAGTTGAAGTTAGAGTTGAAGTTAGGAATGAAGTTAGGGTTAGAGTTGAAATTAGGAATGAAGTTAGGGTTAGAGTTGAAATTAGAGTTGAAGTTAGGGTTAGAGTTGAAGTTAGGGTTAGAGTTGAAGTTAGGGTTGAAGTTAGAGTTGAAGTTAGGAATGAAGTTAGGGTTAGAGTTGAAATTAGAGTTGAAGTTAGGGTTAGAGTTGAAGTTAGGGTTAGAGTTGAAATTAGGGTTAGAGTTGAAGTTAGAGTTGAAGTTAGGGTTAGAGTTGAAGTTAGAGTTGAAGTCAGGTTAGAGTTGAAGTTAGGGTTAGAGTTGAAGTTAGGATTAGAGTTAGAGTTGAAGTTAGGATTAGAGTTGAAGTTAGGGTTAGAGTTGAGTTGAAGTTAGGATTAGAGTTGAAGTTAGGGTTAGGGTTGAAGTTAGGGTTAGGGTTGAAGTTAAGATTAGAGTTGAAGTTAGGATTAGAGTTGAAATTAGGGTTAGGGTTGAAGTTGAAGGGTTAGAGTTGAAGTTAGGGTTAGAGTTGAAGTTAGGGTTAGAGTTGAAGTTAGGTTTAGAGTTGAAGTTAGGTTAGAGTTGAAGTTAGGGTTAGAGTTGAAGTTAGAGTTGTTAGGGTTAGAGTTGAAGTTAGGATTAGAGTTGAAGTTAGGGTTAGAGTTGAAGTTAGGTTAGAGTTGAAGTTAGGTTAGAGTTGAAGTTAGGTTAGAGTTGAAGTTAGGGTTAGTTGAAGTTAGGTTGAAGTTGAAGTTAGGGTTAGAGTTGAAGTTAGGGTTAGAGTTGAGAGTTGAAGTAAGGGTTAGAGTTGAAGTTAGGGTTAGAGTTGAAGTTTAGAGTTGAAGTTAGGAATGAAGTTAGGGTTAGAGTTGAAATTAGGAATGAAGTTAGGGTTAGAGTTGAAATTAGAGTTGAAGTTAGGGAGTTAGAGTTGAAGTTAGGGTTAGAGTTGAAGTTTGAAATTAGGTTAGGGTTAGAGTTGAAGTTAGTTGAAGTTAGGGTTAGAGTTGAAGTTAGAGTTGAAGTTTAGAGTTGAAGTTAGGGTTAGAGTTGAAGTTAGGGTTAGAGTTGAAGTTAGGGTTAGGTTGAAGTTAGAGTTGAAGTTAGGGTTAGGGTTAGGATTAGAGTTGAAGTTAGGTTAGAGTTGAAGTTTAGAGTTGAAGTTAGGGTTAGAGTTGAAGTTAGGGTTAGAGTTGAAGTTAGGGTTAGGTTAGAGTTGAAGTTAGGATTAGAGTTGAAGTTAGAGTTGAAGTTAGGGTTGAGAGTTAGAAAGTTAGGGTTAGGGTTAGGGTTGAAGTTAGGATTAGATTTGAAGTTAGGGTTAGAGTTGAAGTTAGAAGTTGAAGTTAGGTTGAAGTTAGAGTTGAAGTTAGGGTTAGATTAGAAATTAGAGTTGAAGTTAGGGTTAGAGTTGAAGTTAGAGTTGAAGTTAGGAATGAAGTTAGGGTTAGAGTTGAAATTAGGAATGAAGTTAGGGTTAGAGTTGAAATTAGAGTTGAAGTTAGTTGAAGGGTTAGAGTTGAAGTTAGGGTTAGTTGAAGTTAGGGTTAGTTAGTTGAAGTTAGGGTTAGAGTTGAAATTAGAGTTGAAGTTAGGGTTAGAGTTGAAGTTAGGGTTAGAGTTGAAGTTAGAGTTGAAGTTAGAGTTGAAGTTAGGGTTAGAGTTGAAGTTTAGAGTTGAAGTTTAGAGTTGAAGTTAGGGTTAGAGTTGAAGTTAGGATTAGAGTTGAAGTTAGGGTTAGAGTTGAAGTTAGGATTAGAGTTGAAGTTAGGGTTAGGGTTGAAGTTAGGGTTAGGGTTGAAGTTAGATTAGAGTTGAAGTTAGGATTAGAGTTGAAATTAGGGTTAGTTGAAAGTTAGGGTTAGAGTTGAAGTTAGAGAGTTGAAGTTTAGAGTTTAGAAGTTAGGGTTAGAGTTGAAGTTAGGGTTAGAGTTGAAGTTAGGATTAGAGTTGAAGTTAGGATTAGAGTTGAAGTTAGAGTTGAAGTTAGAGTTGAAGTTAAGTTAGGGTTAGAAGTTGAGAGTTAGAAGTGAAGTTAGGGTTAGAGTTGAAATTAGTTAGGGTTAGAGTTGAAGTTAGGGTTAGAGTTGAAGTTAGGTTAGAGTTAGTTAGGGTTAGGGTTAGAGTTGAAGTTAGGGTTAGAGTTGAAGTTAGGGTTAAAGTTAGGGTTAGAGTTGAAGTTAGGGTTAGAGTTGAAATTAGGAAGTTGAAGTTAGGGTTAGAGTTGAAATTTAGAGTTGAAGTTAGAAGTTAGGGTTAGAGTTGAAGTTAGGGTTAGAGTTGAAGTTAGGGTTAGAGTTGAAGTTAGGGTTGGGTTAGAGTTGAAGTTAGGATTAGAGTTGAAGTTAGAGTTGAAGTTAGGGTTAGAGTTGAAGTTAGGGTTAGAGTTGAGAGTTAGAGAGTTAGAAGTTAGGGTTAGAGTTGAAGTTAGGGTTAGAGTTGAAGTTAGGATTAGAGTTGAAGTTAGGGTTAGAGTTGAAGTTTAGAGTTGAAGTTAGGGTTAGAGTTGAAGAGAGTTGAAGTTAGGGTTAGAGTTGAAGTTAGGATTAGAGTTGAAGTTAGTTAGAGTTGAAGAGTTGAAGTTAGGTTAGAGTTGAAGTTAGGGTTAGAGTTAGAGTTGAAGTTAGAGTTGAAGGATTAGTTGAAGGAGTTGAAGAGTTGAAGTTAGGGTTAGAGTTGAAGTTAGGTTAGTTGAAGGGTTAGAGTTGAAGTTAGGGTTAGAGTTGAAGTTAGGTTAGGGTTAAGTTGAAGTTAAGGATTAGAGTTGAAGTTAGGGTTAGAGTTGAAGTTGAAAGTTAGGGTTAGAGTTGAAGTTAGGGTTAGAGTTGAAGTTAGGGTTAGAGTTGAAGTTAGGGTTAGAGTTGAAGTTTGAAGTTAGGTTAGAGTTGAAGTTAGGGTTAAGTTAAAAGTTAGGGTTAGAGTTGAAGTTAGGGTTAGAGTTGAAGTTAGGGTTAGAGTTAGTTAGAGTTGAAGTTAGTTAGGGAGTTAGAGTTGAAGTTAGGGTTAGAGTTGAAGTTAGGTTAGAAGTTAGAGAGTTGAAATTAGGGTTAGAGTTGAAATTAGGGTTAGAGTTGAAGTTAGTTAGGAGAGTTGAAATTAGGAATTAGAGAGTTGAAGTTTAGAGTTGAAGTTAGGGTTAGAGTTGAAGTTAGGGTTAGAGTTGAAGTTGAAGTTAGGATTAGAGTTGAAGTTAGGGTTAGAGTTGAAGTTAGAGTTGAAGTTAGGGTTAGAGTTGAAGTTAGGGTTAGAAGTTGAAGTTAGGGTTAGAGTTAGAGAAGTTAGGTTGATTAGAGTTGAAGTTAGGGTTAGGGTTAGAAGTTGAAGTTAGGGTTAGAGTTGAAGTTAGGGTTAGAGTTGAAGTTAGGGTTAAGAGTTGAAGTTAGGGTTAGAGTTGAAGTTAGGTTAGAGTTGAAGTTAGGTTAGAGTTGAAGTTAGGATTAGAGTTGAAGTTAGGGTTAGAGTTGAAGTTAGGGTTAGAGTTAGAGAGTTGAAGTTAGGGTTAGATTAGAGTTGAAGTTAGGGTTAGGGAAATTAGAGTTGAAGTTAGGGTTGAAGTTAGGTTAGAGTTGAAGTAAGGGTTAGAGTTGAAGTTAGGGTTAGAGTTGAAGTTAGGGTTAGAGTTGAAGTTAGGAATGAAGTTAGGGTTAGAGTTAGAGTTGAAGGAGAGTTAGGGTTAGAGTTGAAATTAGAGTTGAAGTTAGGGTTAGAGTTGAAATTAGAGTTGAAGAAGTTAGGTTAGAGTTGAAGTTAGGGTTAGAGTTGAAGTTAGGGTTAGAGTTGAAGTTAGGGTTAGAGTTTAGTTGAAGTTAGTTAGAGTTGAAGTTAGGGTTAGAGTTGAAGTTAGAGTTGAAGTTAGGGTTAGAGTTGAAGTTAGGGTTAGAGTTGAAGTTAGGGTTAGGGTTAGTTGAAGTTAGGGTTAGAGTTGAAGTTAGGGTTAGAGTTGAAGTTAGGGTTAGAGTTGTTAGAGTTGAAGTTAGAGAGTTGAAGTTAGGGTTAGAGTTGAAGTTAGGTTAGAGTTGAAGTTAGGATTAGAGTTGAAGTTAGGAGAGTTAGAGTTGAAGTTAGGAAGTTAGGGTTAGGGTTAGTTGAAGTTAGGATTAGATTAGAGTTGAAGTTAGGGTTAGAGTTGAAGTTAGGGTTAGAGTTGAAGTTAGGCTTGAAGTTAGAGTTGAAGTTATGGTTAGATTAGAAATTAGAGTTGAAGTTAGGGTTAGAGTTGAAGTTAGAGTTGAAGTTAGGAATGAAGTTAGGGTTAGAGTTGAAATTAGGAATGAAGTTAGGGTTAGTTGTTAAATTAGAGTTGAAGTTAGAGTTGGTTAGAGTTGAAGTTAGGGTTAGAGTTGAAGTTAGGGCTAGAGTTGAAGTTAGTTAGAAGTTAGAATTGAAGTTAGGTTGAAGTTTAGAGTTGAAATTAGAGTTGAAGTTAGGGTTAGAGTTGAAGTTAGGGTTAGAGTTGAAATTAGGGTTAGAGTTGAAGTTAGAGTTGAAGTTAGGTTAGAGTTGAAGTTAGAGTTGAAGTTAGGGTTAGAGTTGAAGTTAGGGTTAGAGTTGAAGTTTTAGAGTTGAAGTTAGGGTTAGAGTTGAAGTTAGGATTAGAGTTGAAGTTAGGGTTAGGGTTAGAGTTGAAGTTAGGATTAGGGAAGTTAGGGTTAGTTGAAGTTAGGGTTAGAGTTGAAGTTAGGGTTAGAGTTGAAGGGTTAGAGTTGAAGTTAGGAGTTGAAGTTAGGGTTAGAGTTGAAGTTAGGTTAGAGTTGAAGTTAGGTTGAAGTTAGAGTTGAAGTTAGGGTTAGAGTTGAGTTAGAGTTAGGAGTTAAGTTAGGGTTAGAGTTGAAGTTAGGATTAGAGTTGAAGTTAGGTTAGGGTTAGAGTTGAAGTTAGGGTTAGAGTTGAAGTTAAGGGTTAGAGTTGAGGGTTAGAGTTGAAGGGGTTAGAGTTGAAGTTAGGTTGAAGTTAGGGTTAGAGTTGAAGTTAGGAATTAAGTTAGAGAGTTGAAATTAGAGTTGAAGTTAGGGTTAGATTAGAAATTAGTTGAAGTTAGGGTTAAAGTTAGAGTTAGAGTTGAAATTAGGGTTAGGTTGAAGTTAGGGTTAGTTGAAGTTAGGGTTAGAGTTGAAGTTAGGAATGAAGTTAGGGTTAGAGTTGAAATTAGAGTTGAAGTTAGGGTTAGAGTTGAAGTTAGGGTTAGAGTTGAAGTTAGGGTTAGAGTTGAAGTTAGGGTTAGGGTTAGAGTTGAAGTTAGGATTAGAGTTGAAGTTAGAGAGTTGAAGGGTTAGAGTTGAAAGGGTTAGAGTTGAAGTTAGGGTTAGAGTTGAAGTTAGGGTTAGAGAGTTGAAGTTAGGAGTTGAAGTTAGAGTTGAAATTAGAGTTGAAGTTAGGAGAGTTGAAGTTAGGGTTAGAGTTGAAGTTAGGGTTAGAGTTGAAGTTAGAGAGTTGAAGTTAGAGTTGAAGTTAGAGTTGAAGTTAGGGTTAGAGTTGAAGTTAGGGTTAGAGTTGAAGTTAGGGTTAGAGTTGAAGTTAGGATTAGAGTTGAAGTTAGGGTTAGAGTTGAAGTTAGGGTTAGAGTTGAAGTTAGGGTTAGAGTTGAAGTTGAAGGGTTAGAGTTGAAGTTAGGGTTAGAGTTGAAGTTAGGGTTAGAGTTGAAGTTAGGGTTAGAGTTGTTAGAGGTTAGAGTTGAAGTTAGGGTTAGAGTTGAAGTTAGGGTTAGAGTTGAAGTTAGGGTTAGAGTTGAAGTTAGGTTAGGGTTAGAGTTGAAGTTAGGATTAGAGTTGAAGTTAGGGTTAGAGTTGAAGTTAGAGTTAGAGAGTTGAAGTTAGGGTTAGAGTTGAAGTTAGGGTTAGAGTTGAAGTTAGAGTTGAAGTTAGGGTTAGATGTTATGGTTAGAAGTTAGGTTGAAGTTAGAGTTGAAGTTTAGAGTTGAAGTTAGGGTTAGAGTTGAAGTTAGAGTTAGAGTTGAAGTTAGGAATTTAGGGTTAGAGTTGAAGTTAGGGTTAAATTAGAGTTGAAGTTAGGGTTAGAGTTGAAGTTAGGGTTAGAGTTGAAGTTAGGGTTAGAGTTGAAGTTAGGGTTAGAGTTGAAGTTAGAGTTGAAGTTAGGGTTAGAGTTAAGTTAGGGTTAGAGTTGAAGTTAGGATTAGAGTTGAAGTTAGGGTTAGAGTTGAAATTAGTTGAAGTTAGGGTTAGAGTTGAAGTTAGGGTTAGAGTTGAAATTAGAGTTGAAGTTAGGGTTAGAGTTGAAATTAGAGTTGAAGTTAGGGTTAGAGTTGAAGTTAGGTTAGAGTTGAAGTTAGGAGTTGAAGTTAGGGTTATTAGAGTTGAAGTTAGGATTAGAGTTGAAGTTAGGAAGTTAGAGTTGAAGTTAGGGTTAGAGTTGAAGTTAGGGTTAGAGTTGAAGTTAGGGTTAGAGTTGAAGTTAGGGTTAGAGTTGAAGTTAGGATTAGAGTTGAAGTTAGGGTTAGAGTTGAAGTTAGGGTTAGAGTTGAAGTTAGGGTTAGAGTTGAAGTTAGGGTTAGAGTTGAAGTTAGGGTTAGAGTTGAAGTTAGGGTTAGAGTTGAAGTTAGGGTTAGAGTTGAAGTTGAGGGTTAGAGTTGAAGTTTGAGAGTTAGTTGAAGTTAGGGTTAGAGTTGAAGTTAGGGTTAGAGTTGAAGAAGTTAGGGTTAGAGTTGAAGTTAAGGGTTAGAGTTGAAGTTAGGGTTAGGGTTAGAGTTGAAGTTAGGAGGAGTTGAAGTTAGGTTAGAGTTGAAGTTAGGGTTAGTTGAAGTAAGGTTAGAGTTGAAGTTAGGGTTAGAGTTGAAGTTAGGGTTAGAGTTGAAGTTAGGGTTAGGGTTAGAAATTAGTTAAGGATTAGAGTTGAAGTTAGGATTAGAGTTGAAGTTAGGGTTAGAGTTGAAGTTAGGGTTAGAGTTGAAGTTAGGGTTAGAGTTGAAGTTAGGGTTAGAGTTGAAGTTAGGGTTAGAGTTGAAGTTAGGGTTAGAGTTGAAGTTAGGGTTAGAGTTGAAGTTAGGGTTAGAGTTGAAGTTAGGGTTAGAGTTGAAATTAGGGTTAGAGTTGAAGTTAGGATTAGAGTTGAAGTTAGGGTTAGAGTTGAAGTTAGGGAAGTTAGAGTTGAAGTTAGGGTTAAGTTAGAGTTGATGTTAGGTTAGATTAGAAATTAGAGTTGAAGTTAGGGTTAGAGTTGAAGTTAGAGTTGAAGTTAGGAATGAAGTTAGGGTTAGAGTTGAAATTAGGAATGAAGTTAGGGTTAGAGTTGAAATTAGAGTTAGAAGTTAGGGTTAGAGTTGAAGTTAGGGTTAGAGTTGAAGTTGGGAAATTAGAGTTGAAGGGTTAGAGTTGAAGTTAGGGTTAGAGTTGAAGTTAGGGTTAGAGTGAAGTTAGTTAGAGTTGAAGTTGAAATTAGAGTTGAAGTTAGGGTTAGAGTTGAAGTTAGGGTTAGAGTTGAAATTAGGGTTAGAGTTGAAGTTAGAGTTGAAGTTAGGGTTAGAGTTGAAGTTAGAGTTGAAGTCAAGGTTAGAGTTGAAGTTAGGGTTAGAGTTGAAGTTAGGATTAGAGTTGAAGTTAGGATTAGAGTTGAAGTTAGGGTTAGAGTTGAAGTTAGGATTAGAGTTGAAGTTAGGGTTAGAGTTGAAGTTAGGGTTAGGGTTGAAGTTAAGATTAGAGTTGAAGTTAGGATTAGAGTTGAAATTAGGGTTAGTTGAAGTAAGGGTTAGAGTTGAAGTTAGGGTTAGAGTTGAAGTTAGGGTTAGAGTTGAAGTTAGGGTTAGGGTTAGAGTTGAAGTTAGGGTTAGAGTTGAAGTTAGGGTTAGGGTTAGAGTTGAAGTTAGGGTTAGAGTTGAAGTTAGGGTTAGAGTTGAAGTTAGGGTTAGAGTTGAAGTTAGGGTTAGAGTTGAAGTTAGGGTTAGAGTTGAAGTTAGGGTTAGGTTAGAGTTGAAGTTAGGATTAGAGTTGAAGTTAGGGTTAGAGTTGAAGTAAGGGTTAGAGTTGAAGTTAGGGTTAGAGTTGAAGTAAGGGTTAGAGTTGAAGTTAGGGTTAGAGTTAGAAGTTGAAATTAGGAATGAAGTTAGGGTTAGAGTTGAAATTAGAGTTGAAGTTAGGGTTAGAGTTGAAGTTAGGGTTAGAGTTGAAGTTAGAGTTGAAGTTAGGGTTAGAGTTGAAGTTAGAAGTTAGGATTAGAGTTGAAGTTAGGGTTAGAGTTGAAGTTAGGGTTAGAGTTGAAGTTAGGGTTAGAGTTGAAGTTAGGGTTAGAGTTGAAGTTAGGGTTAGAGTTGAAGTTAGGATTAGAGTTGAAAGTTAGGGTTAGTTGAAGTTAGGTTGAAGTTAGGTTAGAGTTGAAGTTAGGGTTAGGTTGAAGTTAGGGTTAGAGTTGAAGTTAGGTTAGGGTTGAAGTTGAAGTTAGGATTAGAGTTGAAGTTAGGGTTAGAGTTGAAGTTAGGGTTAGAGTTGAAGTTAGGGTTAGAGTTAGAGTTGAAGTTAGGGTTAGAGTTGAAGTTAGGATTAGATTTGAAGTTAGGGTTAGAAAGTTAGGGTTAGAGTTGAAGTTAGGCTTGAAGTTAGAGTTGATGTTATGGTTAGATTAGAAATTAGAGTTGAAGTTAGGGTTAGAGTTGAAGTTAGAGTTGAAGTTAGGAATGAAGTTAGGGTTAGAGTTGAAATTAGGAATGAAGTTAGGGTTAGAGTTGAAATTAGAGTTGAAGTTAGGGTTAGAGTTGAAGTTAGGGTTAGAGTTGAAGTTAGAGTTGAAGTTAGAGAAGTTAGGGTTAGAGTTGAAATTAGAGTTGAAGTTAGGGTTAGAGTTGAAGTTAGGGTTAGAGTTGAAATTAGGGTTAGAGTTGAAGTTAGAGTTGAAGTTAGGTTAGAGTTGAAGTTAGAGTTGAAGTAGAAGTTTAGAGTTGAAGTTAGGGTTAGAGTTGAAGTTAGGGAGTTGAAGTTAGGGTTAGAGTTGAAGTTAGGATTAGAGTTGAAGTTAGGGTTAGGGTTGAAGTTAGGGTTAGGGTTGAAGTTAAGATTAGAGTTGAAGTTAGGATTAGAGTTGAAATTAGGGTTAGGTTGAAGTTAGGGTTAGAGTTGAAGTTAGGGTTAGAGTTGAAGTTAGAGTTGAAGTTTAGAGTTGAAGTTAGAGAGTTGAAGTTAGGGTTAGAGTTGAAGTTAGGGTTAGAAGTTAGGATTAGAGTTGAAGTTAGGATTAGAGTTGAAATTAGGGTTAGGTTAGAGTTGAAGTTAGGGTTAGAGTTGAAGTTAGGCTTGAAGTTAGAGTTGATTTAGGTTAGAAGTTAGGGTTAGAGTTGAAGTTAGGGTTAGAGTTGAAGTTAGGGTTAGAGTTGAAGTTAGGGAAGTTAGAGTTGAAGTTAGGTTAGATTAGAAATTAGAGTTGAAGTTAGGGTTAGAGTTGAAGTTAGAGTTGAAGTTAGAGTTGAAGTTAGGATTAGAGTTGAAGTTAGTTGAAGTTAGGATTAGAGTTGAAGTTAGGGTTAGAGTTGAAATTAGAGTTGAAGTTAGGGTTAGAGTTGAAGTTAGAGTTGAGTTAGGGTTAGAGTTGAAGTTTAGAGTTGAAGTTAGGGTTAGAGTTGTTAGAGTTGAAGTTAGGAGTTGAAGTTAGGTTAGAGTTGAAGTTAGGGTTAGTTGAAGTTAGGATTAGAGTTGAAGTTAGGGTTAGAGTTGAAGTTAGGGTTAGAGTTGAAGTTAGGGTTAGAGTTGAAATTAGGGTTAGGTTAGGGTTGAAGTTAGGATTAGATTTGAAGTTAGGGTTAGAGTTGAAGTTAGGGTTAGAGTTGAAGTTAGGCTTGAAGTTAGAGTTGATGTTATGGTTAGATTAGAAATTAGAGTTGAAGTTAGGTTAGAGTTGAAGTTAGAGTTGAAGTTAGGAATGAAGTTAGGGTTAGAGTTGAAATTAGGAATGAAGTTAGGGTTAGAGTTGAAATTAGAGTTGAAGTTAGGGTTAGAGTTGAAGTTAGGGTTAGAGTTGAAGTTAGGGCTAGAGTTGAAGTTAGAGTTGAAGTTAGGAATGAAGTTAGGGTTAGAGTTGAAGTTAGGGTTAGAGTTGAAGTTAGGGTTAGAGTTGAAGTTAGGGTTAGAGTTGAAATTAGAGTTGAAGAGTTGAAGTTAGAGTTGAAGTTAAGTTGAAGTTAGGTTAGAGTTGAAGTTAGAGTTGAAGTCAAGGTTAGAGTTGAAGTTAGGGTTAGAGTTGAAGTTAGGATTAGAGTTGAAGTTAGGATTAGAGTTGAAGTTAGGTTAGAGTTGAAGTTAGGATTAGAGTTGAAGTTAGGGTTAGAGTTGAAGTTAGGGTTAGGGTTGAAGTTAAGATTAGAGTTGAAGTTAGGATTAGAGTTGAAATTAGGGTTAGAGTTGAAGTTAGGGTTAGAGTTGAAGTTAGGGTTAGAGTTGAAGTTAGGGTTAGAGTTGAAGTTAGGGTTAGGGTTAGAGTTGAAGTTAGGGTTAGAGTTGAAGTTAGGGTTAGGGTTAGAGTTGAAGTTAGGATTAGAGTTGAAGTTAGGGTTAGAGTTGAAGTTAGGGTTAGAGTTGAAGTTGAAAGTTAGGGTTAGAGTTAGAAAGTTAGTTAGGGTTAGAGTTGAAGTTAGGGTTAGAAGTTAGGTTAGAGTTGAAGTTAGGATTAGAGTTGAAGTTAGGGTTAGAGTTGAAGTAAGGGTTAGAGTTGAAGTTAGGGTTAGAGTTGAAGTTAGGGTTAAGGGTTAGAGTTGAAGTTAGGAATGAAGTTAGGGTTAGAGTTGAAATTAGGTTGAAGTTAGGGAGTTAGAGTTAGAAAGTTAGGTTAGAGTTGAAGTTAGGGTTAGAGTTGAAGTTAGGGTTAGAGTTGAAGTTAGGGTTAGAGTTGAAGTTAGGGTTAGGGTTAGAGTTGAAGTTAGGATTAGAGTTGAAATTAGGGTTAGAGTTGAAGTAAGGGTTAGAGTTGAAGTTAGGGTTAGAGTTGAAGTTAGGGTTAGAGTTGAAGTTAGGGTTAGGGTTAGAGTTGAAGTTAGGATTAGAGTTGAAGTTAGGGTTAGAGTTAGAGTTGAAGGGTTAGAGTTGAAGTTAGGGTTAGAGTTGAAGTTAGGTTAGAGTTGAAGTTAGGGTTAGGGTTGGAGTTGAAGTTAGGATTAGAGTTGAAGTTAGGGTTAGAGTTGAAGTTAGGGTTAGAGTTGAAGTTAGGGTTAGAGTTGAAATTAGGGTTAGGGTTAGGGTTGAAGTTAGGATTAGATTTGAAGTTAGGGTTAGAGTTGAAGTTAGGGTTAGAGTTGAAGTTAGGTTGAAGTTAGAGTTGATGTTATGGTTAGATTAGAAATTAGAGTTGAAGTTAGGGTTAGAGTTGAAGTTAGAGTTGAAGTTAGGAATGAAGTTAGGGTTAGAGTTGAAATTAGGAATGAAGTTAGGGTTAGAGTTGAAATTAGAGTTGAAGTTAGGGTTAGAGTTGAAGTTAGGGTTAGAGTTGAAGTTAGAGTTGAAGTTAGGAATGAAGTTAGGGTTAGAGTTGAAATTAGAGTTGAAGTTAAGTTAGGGTTAGAGTTGAAGTTAGGGTTAGAGTTGAAATTAGGGTTAGAGTTGAAGTTAGAGTTGAAGTTAGGGTTAGAGTTGAAGTTAGAAGTTGAAGTCAGGGTTAGAGTTGAAGTTAGGGTTAGAGTTGAAGTTAGGATTAGAGTTGAAGTTAGGGTTAGAGTTGAAGTTAGGATTAGAGTTGAAGTTAGGGTTAGGGTTGAAGTTAGGGTTAGGGTTGAAGTTAAGATTAGAGTTGAAGTTAGGATTAGAGTTGAAGTTAGGGTTAGGGTTAGAGTTGAAAGTTAGGGTTAGAGTTGAAGTTATGAAGTTAGGGTTAGAGTTGAAGAGTTGAAGTTAGGTTAGAGTTGAAGTTAGGGTTAGAGTTGAAGTTAGGGTTAGAGTTGAAGTTAGGGTTAGGGTTAGGGTTGAAGTTAGGATTAGAGTTGAAGTTAGGGTTAGAGTTGAAGTAAGGGTTAGAGTTGAAGTTAGGGTTAGAGTTGAAGTTAAGGGTTAGAGTTGAAGTTAGTTGAAGTTAGGGTTAGAGTTGAAATTAGGAATGAAGTTAGGGTTAGAGTTGAAATTAGAGTTGAAGTTAGGGTTAGAGTTGAAGTTAGGGTTAGAGTTGAAGTTAGGGTTAGAGTTGAAGTTAGGGTTAGGGTTAGAGTTGAAGTTAGGATTAGAGTTGAAATTAGGGTTAGAGTTGAAGTTAGGGTTAGAGTTGAAGTTAGGGTTAGAGTTGAAGTTAGGGTTAGAGTTGAAGTTAGGGTTAGGGTTAGAGTTGAAGTTAGGATTAGAGTTGAAGTTAGGGTTAGAGTTGAAGTAAGGTTTAGAGTTGAAGTTAGGGTTAGAGTTGAAGTTAGGGTTAGAGTTGAAGTTAGGGTTAGGGTTAGAGTTGAAGTTAGGATTAGAGTTGAAGTTAGGGTTAGAGTTGAAGTAAGGGTTAGAGTTGAAGTAAGGGTTAGAGTTGAAGTTAGGAATGAAGTTAGGGTTAGAGTTGAAATTAGGAATGAAGTTAGGGTTAGAGTTGAAATTAGAGTTGAAGTTAGGGTTAGAGTTGAAGTTAGGGTTAGGGTTAGAGTTGAAGTTAGGATTAGAGTTGAAGTTAGGGTTAGAGTTGAAGTAAGGGTTAGAGTTGAAGTTAGGGTTAGAGTTGAAGTTAGGGTTAGAGTTGAAGTTAGGGTTAGGTTAGAGTTGAAGTTAGGATTAGAGTTGAAGTTAGGGTTAGAGTTGAAGTTAGGGGTTAGAGTTGAAGTTAGGATTAGTTAGAGTTGAAGTAAGGGTTAGAGTTGAAGTTAGGGTTAGGGTTAGAGTTGAAGTTAGGATTAGAGTTGAGTTGAAGTTAAGGGTTAGAGTTGAAGTTAGGGTTAGAGTTGAAGTTAGGGTTAGAGTTGAAATTAGGGTTAGGGTTAGGGTTGAAGTTAGGATTAGATTTGAAGTTAGGGTTAGAGTTGAAGTTAGGGTTAGAGTTGAAGTTAGGCTTGAAGTTAGAGTTGATGTTATGGTTAGATTAGAAATTAGAGTTGAAGTTAGGGTTAGAGTTGAAGTTAGAGTTGAAGTTAGGAATGAAGTTAGGGTTAGAGTTGAAATTAGGAATGAAGTTAGGGTTAGAGTTGAAATTAGAGTTGAAGTTAGGGTTAGAGTTGAAGTTAGGGTTAGAGTTGAAGTTAGGGCTAGAGTTGAAGTTAGAGTTGAAGTTAGGAATGAAGTTAGGGTTAGAGTTGAAATTAGAGTTGAAGTTAGGGTTAGAGTTGAAGTTAGGGTTAGAGTTGAAATTAGGGTTAGAGTTGAAGTTAGAGTTGAAGTTAGGGTTAGAGTTGAAGTTAGAGTTGAAGTCAAGGTTAGAGTTGAAGTTAGGGTTAGAGTTGAAGTTAGGATTAGAGTTGAAGTTAGGATTAGAGTTGAAGTTAGGGTTAGAGTTGAAGTTAGGATTAGAGTTGAAGTTAGGGTTAGGGTTGAAGTTAGGGTTAGGTTGAAGTTAAGATTAGAGTTGAAGTTAGGATTAGAGTTGAAATTAGGGTTAGGGTTGAAGTAAGGGTTAGAGTTGAAGTTAGGGTTAGAGTTGAAGTTAGGGTTAGAGTTGAAGTTAGGGTTAGGGTTAGAGTTGAAGTTAGGTTAGAGTTGAAGTTAGGGTTAGAGTTAGAGTTGAAGTTAGGGTTAGAGTTGAAGTTAGGGTTAGAGTTGAAGTTAGGGTTAGAGTTGAAGTTAGGGTTAGAGTTGAAGGGGTTAGAGTTGAAGTTAGGGTTAGGGTTAGAGTTGAAGTTAGGATTAGAGTTGAAGTTAGGGTTAGAGTTGAAGTAAGGGTTAGAGTTGAAGTTAGGGTTAGAGTTGAAGTAAGGGTTAGAGTTGAAGTTAGGAATGAAGTTAGGGTTAGAGTTGAAATTAGGAATGAAGTTAGGGTTAGAGTTGAAATTAGAGTTGAAGTTAGGGTTAGAGTTGAAGTTAGGGTTAGAGTTGAAGTTAGGGTTAGAGTTGAAGTTAGGGTTAGGGTTAGAGTTGAAGTTAGGATTAGAGTTGAAATTAGGGTTAGAGTTGAAGTAAGGGTTAGAGTTGAAGTTAGGGTTAGAGTTGAAGTTAGGGTTAGAGTTGAAGTTAGGGTTAGGGTTAGAGTTGAAGTTAGGATTAGAGTTGAAGTTAGGGTTAGAGTTGAAGTAAGGGTTAGAGTTGAAGTTAGGGTTAGAGTTGAAGTAAGGGTTAGAGTTGAAGTTAGGGTTAGGGTTGGAGTTGAAGTTAGGATTAGAGTTGAAGTTAGGGTTAGAGTTGAAGTTAGGGTTAGAGTTGAAGTTAGGGTTAGAGTTGAAATTAGGGTTAGGGTTAGGGTTGAAGTTAGGATTAGATTTGAAGTTAGGGTTAGAGTTGAAGTTAGGGTTAGAGTTGAAGTTAGGCTTGAAGTTAGAGTTGATGTTATGGTTAGATTAGAAATTAGAGTTGAAGTTAGGGTTAGAGTTGAAGTTAGAGTTGAAGTTAGGAATGAAGTTAGGGTTAGAGTTGAAATTAGGAATGAAGTTAGGGTTAGAGTTGAAATTAGAGTTGAAGTTAGGGTTAGAGTTGAAGTTAGGGTTAGAGTTGAAGTTAGGGCTAGAGTTGAAGTTAGAGTTGAAGTTAGAATGAAGTTAGGGTTAGAGTTGAAATTAGAGTTGAAGTTAGGGTTAGAGTTGAAGTTAGGGTTAGAGTTGAAATTAGGGTTAGAGTTGAAGTTAGAGTTGAAGTTAGGGTTAGAGTTGAAGTTAGAGTTGAAGTCAAGGTTAGAGTTGAAGTTAGGGTTAGAGTTGAAGTTAGGATTAGAGTTGAAGTTAGGATTAGAGTTGAAGTTAGGGTTAGAGTTGAAGTTAGGATTAGAGTTGAAGTTAGGGTTAGGGTTGAAGTTAGGGTTAGGGTTGAAGTTAAGATTAGAGTTGAAGTTAGGATTAGAGTTGAAATTAGGGTTAGGGTTGAAGTAAGGGTTAGAGTTGAAGTTAGGGTTAGAGTTGAAGTTAGGGTTAGAGTTGAAGTTAGGGTTAGGGTTAGAGTTGAAGTTAGGGTTAGAGTTGAAGTTAGGGTTAGGGTTAGAGTTGAAGTTAGGATTAGAGTTGAAGTTAGGGTTAGAGTTGAAGTTAGGTTAGAGTTGAAGTTAGGGTTAGAGTTGAAGTTAGGGTTAGAGTTGAAGTTAGGGTTAGGGTTAGAGTTGAAGTTAGGATTAGAGTTGAAGTTAGGGTTAGAGTTGAAGTAAGGGTTAGAGTTGAAGTTAGGGTTAGAGTTGAAGTAAGGGTTAGAGTTGAAGTTAGGAATGAAGTTAGGGTTAGAGTTGAAATTAGGAATGAAGTTAGGGTTAGAGTTGAAATTAGAGTTGAAGTTAGGGTTAGAGTTGAAGTTAGGGTTAGAGTTGAAGTTAGGGTTAGAGTTGAAGTTAGGGTTAGGGTTAGAGTTGAAGTTAGGATTAGAGTTGAAATTAGGGTTAGAGTTGAAGTAAGGGTTAGAGTTGAAGTTAGGGTTAGAGTTGAAGTTAGGGTTAGAGTTGAAGTTAGGGTTAGGGTTAGAGTTGAAGTTAGGATTAGAGTTGAAGTTAGGGTTAGAGTTGAAGTAAGGGTTAGAGTTGAAGTTAGGGTTAGAGTTGAAGTAAGGTTTAGAGTTGAAGTTAGGTTAGGGTTGGAGTTGAAGTTAGGATTAGAGTTGAAGTTAGGGTTAGAGTTGAAGTTAGGGTTAGAGTTGAAGTTAGGGTTAGAGTTGAAATTAGGGTTAGGGTTAGGGTTGAAGTTAGGATTAGATTTGAAGTTAGGGTTAGAGTTGAAGTTAGGGTTAGAGTTGAAGTTAGGCTTGAAGTTAGAGTTGATGTTATGGTTAGATTAGAAATTAGAGTTGAAGTTAGGGTTAGAGTTGAAGTTAGAGTTGAAGTTAGGAATGAAGTTAGGGTTAGAGTTGAAATTAGGAATGAAGTTAGGGTTAGAGTTGAAATTAGAGTTGAAGTTAGGGTTAGAGTTGAAGTTAGGGTTAGAGTTGAAGTTAGAGTTGAAGTTAGAATGAAGTTAGGGTTAGAGTTGAAATTAGAGTTGAAGTTAGGGTTAGAGTTGAAGTTAGGGTTAGAGTTGAAATTAGGGTTAGAGTTGAAGTTAGAGTTGAAGTTAGGGTTAGAGTTGAAGTTAGAGTTGAAGTCAGGTTAGAGTTGAAGTTAGGGTTAGAGTTGAAGTTAGGATTAGAGTTGAAGTTAGGGTTAGAGTTGAAGTTAGGATTAGAGTTGAAGTTAGGGTTAGGGTTGAAGTTAGGGTTAGGGTTGAAGTTAAGATTAGAGTTGAAGTTAGGATTAGAGTTGAAATTAGGGTTAGGGTTAGAGTTGAAGTTAGGGTTAGAGTTGAAGTTAGAGTTGAAGTCAGGGTTAGAGTTGAAGTTAGGGTTAGAGTTGGATTTAGGATTAGAGTTGAAGTTAGTGTTAGGGTTGAAGTTAGGATTAGAGTTGAAGTTAGGATTAGAGTTGAAATTAGGGTTAGGGTTAGGGTTGAAGTTAGGATTAGAGTTGAAGTTAGGCTTGAAGTTAGAGTTGATGTTATGGTTAGATTAGAAATTAGAGTTGAAGTTAGGTTAGAGTTGAAGTTAGGGTTAGAGTTGAAGTTAGGCTTGAAGTTAGAGTTGATGTTATGGTTAGATTAGAAATTAGAGTTGAAGTTAGGGTTAGAGTTGAAGTTAGAGTTGAAGTTAGGAATGAAGTTAGGGTTAGAGTTGAAATTAGGAATGAAGTTAGGGTTAGAGTTGAAATTAGAGTTGAAGTTAGGGTTAGAGTTGAAATTAGAGTTGAAGTTAGAGGGTTAGAGTTGAAGTTAGGGTTAGGGTTAGAGTTGAAGTTAGGGTTAGGGTTAGAGTTGAAATTAGAGTTGAAGTTATGATTAGAGTTGAAGTTAGGGTTAGAGTTGAAGTTAGGGTTAGAGTTGAAGTTAGGGTTAGTTGAAGTTAGGGTTAGGGTTAGGGTTGAGTTAGATTAGAGTTGAAGTTAGGGTTAGAGTTGAAGTTAGGGTTAGAGTTTAAGTTAGGCTTGAAGTTAGAGTTGATGTTATGGTTAGATTAGAAATTAGAGTTGAAGTTAGGATTAGAGTTGAAGTTAGAGTTGAAGTTAGGAATGAAGTTAGGGTTAGAGTTGAAATTAGGAATGAAGTTAGGGTTAGAGTTGAAATTAGAGTTGAAGTTAGGGTTAGAGTTGAAGTTAGGGTTGAAGTTAGGAATGAAGTTAGGGTTAGAGTTGAAATTAGGAATGAAGTTAGGGTTAGAGTTGAAATTAGAGTTGAAGTTAGGGTTAGAGTTGAAGTTAGGTTTAGAGTTGAAGTTAGAGTTGAAGTTAGGAATGAAGTTAGGGTTAGAGTTGAGAGTTGAAGTTAGGGTTAGAGTTGAAGTTAGGGTTAGAGTTGAAATTAGGGTTAGAGTTGAAGTTAGAGTTGAAGTTAGGGTTAGAGTTGAAGTTAGAGTTGAAGTCAGGGTTAGAGTTGAAGTTAGGGTTAGAGTTGAAGTTAGGATTAGAGTTGAAGTTAGGATTAGAGTTGAAGTTAGGATTAGAGTTGAAGTTAGGGTTAGGGTTGAAGTTAAGGTTAGGGTTGAAGTTAAGATTAGAGTTGAAGTTAGGATTAGAGTTGAAATTAGGGTTAGGGTTAGAGTTGAAGTTAGGGTTAGAGTTGAAGTTAGAGTTGAAGTCAGGGTTAGAGTTGAAGTTAGGGTTAGAGTTGAAGTTAGGATTAGAGTTGAAGTTAGTGTTAGGGTTGAAGTTAGAGTTGATGTTATGGTTAGATTAGAAATTAGAGTTGAAGTTAGGATTAGAGTTGAAGTTAGAGTTGAAGTTAGAGTTGAAGTTAGAGTTGAAGTTAGAGTTGAAGTTAGGGTTAGAGTTGAAATTAGGAATGAAGTTAGGGTTAGAGTTGAAATTAGAGTTGAAGTTAGGGTTAGAGTTGAAGTTAGGGTTAGAGTTGAAGTTAGGGTTAGGGTTGAAATTAGGGTTAGGGTTAGGGTTGAAGTTAGGATTAGAGTTGAAGTTAGGCTTGAAGTTAGAGTTGATGTTATGGTTAGATTAGAAATTAGAGTTGAAGTTAGGGTTAGAGTTGAAGTTAGGGTTAGAGTTGAAGTTAGGCTTGAAGTTAGAGTTGATGTTATGGTTAGATTAGAAATTAGAGTTGAAGTTAGGGTTAGAGTTGAAGTTAGAGTTGAAGTTAGGAATGAAGTTAGGGTTAGAGTTGAAATTAGGAATGACGTTAGGTTAGAGTTGAAATTAGAGTTGAAGTTAGGGTTAGAGTTGAAATTAGAGTTGAAGTTAGGGTTAGAGTTGAAGTTAGGGTTAGGGTTAGAGTTGAAGTTAGGGTTAGGGTTAGAGTTGAAATTAGAGTTGAAGTTATGATTAGAGTTGAAGTTAGGGTTAGAGTTGAAGTTAGGGTTAGAGTTGAAGTTAGGGTTAGAGTTGAAGTTAGGGTTAGGGTTAGGGTTGAAGTTAGGATTAGAGTTGAAGTTAGGGTTAGAGTTGAAGTTAGGGTTAGAGTTGAAGTTAGGCTTGAAGTTAGAGTTGATGTTATGGTTAGATTAGAAATTAGAGTTGAAGTTAGGATTAGAGTTGAAGTTAGAGTTGAAGTTAGAGTTGAAGTTAGAGTTGAAGTTAGAGTTGAAGTTAGGGTTAGAGTTGAAATTAGGAATGAAGTTAGGGTTAGAGTTGAAATTAGAGTTGAAGTTAGGTTAGAGTTGAAGTTAGGGTTAGAGTTGAAGTTAGGGTTAGAGTTGAAGTTAGGATTAGAGTTGAAGTTAGGGTTAGAGTTGAAGTAAGGGTTAGAGTTGAAGTTAGGGTTAGAGTTGAAGTTAGGGTTAGAGTTGAAGTTAGGTTAGGGTTAGAGTTGAAGTTAGGATTAGAGTTGAAGTTAGGGTTAGAGTTGAAGTAAGGGTTAGAGTTGAAGTTAGGGTTAGAGTTGAAGTAAGGGTTAGAGTTGAAGTTAGGGTTAGGGTTAGAGTTGAAGTTAGGATTAGAGTTGAAGTTAGGGTTAGAGTTGAAGTTAGGGTTAGAGTTGAAGTTAGGGTTAGAGTTGAAGTAAGGGTTAGAGTTGAAGTTAGGGTTAGAGTTGATGTTAGGGTTAGAGTTGAAGTAAGGGTTAGAGTTGAAGTTAGGGTTAGAGTTGAAGTTAGGGTTAGAGTTGAAGTAAGGGTTATGTTCAATAAGTGACAGACGAATCTGATGTGCACTGGCACAGGCAACCCCTTTAAAATAAATGGTAAGACTTGTGTAATTCATACTTTAAATGACAAAAAAAGGACTGTAAAAGAAGACCAGAATCAGACATTTAAACCAGAGATTCTAGACTAAGAATAGAGGCCAAGTGTTAAGGTCAGAGCGGTGGTCTAGGAGGAAAGGTTCATTATGAGGATCTAGGGGTTAAAATAGATATAGGGAGTCAGGGATTCGGATTAGATATGGGGGTCTAGGGATATAAGGTTTGGGTTAGGAGTTATGGTAAGGATTTAGGAGCTAAGGGTTAAGGTCAGAATTCAGGTTGGGTTTACAGTAAGGGTCAGGATTAGAGTACAGGTCAAGGCTAAATTAAGATCAGGTATGAGGGTCTAGAAGTTTAGGGTTAGGCATGAGGGTCTCAGGGTTAAGGTGAGGGATTAGGGTAACTAGGGGTTAAGGTTAGAATTCAGGTTAGGGTGAGGGTTAGGGTAAGTATAAGAGTACAGGTCGGGGTTAACCTAAGATTAGGTATGGGGGTCTAGAGGTTAGGGTAAGGCATGAGGATCCCAGGGTTAGGGTGAGGGATTAGGGTGTACAGTATGAACCACCCAATGAATACAAAAATAAAAAGTACATATTTAACAATCATGAGTACCATCAAACAAAGAAAACTCCAAATAAGTGCTATAAAAGTATCCAAAAAATAAGGTGAAGCCACGCCACACGAAAAGATCAAGGATATGATAAAAATAAGTGCAATCGTATTTATGGTCAGTGAGTAGATCCATAAATAAATAAATAATTAAATAAGAAGTACATATTTTAAAGACAATCATAAGTGCTATCAGACAATGGCAAATCCACCATGGACCAGAAAACATAAATAAATAATACAATAAACAAACATTTATAATGGGTGGCTCTCCACAGGCCCCCACCACCTCCCCTCTTCCCTCCCCCCCACCAAATAACCCATGTTGCTACATCGAAGATGACCCCTTCCATCAGCTAGGTAAGCCAAAGTAAATCAATATTTTTCATTCAGACCCTTAGGGTCTATCGTATTGAGACGCCCAATACAAGTTCTTTCCATCCCCTGTCGTTGTGTCCTGGACCAACTCGCATTTGTCTCCAGACCAAAGATACTCAAACCGTCCACTGCATGTATGCCAAAATGCAAATACAATAACGTAGTCTTATTACCTTTAGCTATATGGTATAGGGTTATGGTTGAAGTTAGGGTGAGAGTTGAAGTTGAAGTTAGGGTTAGGTTGAAGTTAGGGTTAGAGTTGAAGTTAGGGTTAGGGTTGAAGTTAGGGTGAGAGTTGAAGTTGAAGTAAGGGTTAGAGTTGAAGTTGAAGTTAGGGTTAGAGTTGAAATTGAAGTTAGGGTTAGAGTTGAAGTTAGGGTTAGAGTTGAAATTGAAGTTAGGGTTAGGTTGAAGTTAGGGTGAGAGTTGAAGTTGAAGTAAGGGTTAGAGTTGAAGTTGAAGTTAGGGTTAGAGTTGAAATTGAAGTTAGGGTTAGAGTTGAAGTTAGGGTTAGAGTTGAAATGGACCTACCTCAGTCTGTACATTAGGGTTAGTGATACAGTGATCTGGACCTACCTCAGTCTGTACATTAGGGTTAGTGATACAGTGATCTGGTCCTACCTCAGTCTGTACATTAGGGTTAGTGATTGATCTGGACCTACCTCAGTCTGTACATTAGGGTTAGTGATACAGTGATCTGGACCTACCTCAGACTGTACATTAGGGTTAGTGATACAGTGATCTGGACCTACCTCAGTCTGTACATTAGGGTTAGTGATACAGTGATCTGGACCTACCTCAGTCTGTACATTAGGGTTAGTGATACAGTGATCTGGACCTACCTCAGTCTGTACATTAGGGTTAGTGATACAGTGATCTGGCCCTACCTCAGTCTGTACATTAGGGTTAGTGATACAGTGATCTGGACCTACCTCAGTCTGTACATTAGGGTTAGTGATACAGTGATCTGGACCTACCTCAGTCTGTACATTAGGGTTAGTGATACAGTGATCTGGACCTACCTCAGTCTGTACATTAGGGTTAGTGATACAGTGATCTGGACCTACCTCAGTCTGTACATTAGGGTTAGAGTTAGTGATACAGTGATCTGGACCTACCTCAGTCTGTACATTAGGGTTAGTGATACAGTGATCTGGACCTACCTCAGTCTGTACATTAGGGTTAGTGATACAGTGATCTGGACCTACCTCAGTCTGTACATTAGGGTTAGTGATACAGTGATCTGGACCTACCTCAGTCTGTACATTAGGGTTAGTGATACAGTGATCTGGACCTACCTCAGTCTGTACATTAGGGTTAGTGATACAGTGATCTGGACCTACCTCAGTCTGTCCATTAGGGTTAGTGATACTGTGATCTGGACCTACCTCAGTCTGTACATTAGGGTTAGTGATACAGTGATCTGGACCTACCTCAGTCTGTACATTAGGGTTAGTGATACAGTGATCTGGACCTACCTCAGTCTGTACATTAGGGTTAGTGATACAGTGATCTGGACCTACCTCAGTCTGTACATTAGGGTTAGAGATACAGTGATCTGGACCTACCTCAGTCTGTACATTAGGATTAGTGATACAGTGATCTGGACCTACCTCAGTCTGTACATTAGGGTTAGTGATACAGTGATCTGGACCTACCTCAGTCTGTACATTAGGGTTAGTGATACAGTGATCTGGACCTACCTCAGTCTGTACATTAGGGTTAGTGATACAGTGATCTGGACCTACCTCAGTCTGTACATTAGGGTTAGTGATACAGTGATCTGGACCTACCTCAGTCTGTACATTAGGGTTAGTGATACAGTGATCTGGACCTACCTCAGTCTGTCCATTAGGGTTAGTGATACAGTGATCTGGACCTACCTCAGCCTGTACATTAGGGTTAGTGATACAGTGATCTGGACCTACCTCAGTCTGTACATTAGGGTTAGTGATACAGTGATCTGGACCTACCTCAGTCTGTACATTAGGGTTAGTGATACAGTGATCTGGACCTACCTCAGTCTGTACATTAGGGTTAGTGATACAGTGATCTGGACCTACCTCAGTCTGTACATTAGGGTTAGTGATACAGTGATCTGGACCTACCTCAGTCTGTACATTAGGGTTAGTGATACAGTGTTCTGGACCTACCTCAGTCTGTCCATTAGGGTTAGTGATACAGTGATCTGGACCTACATCAGTCTGTACATTAGGGTTAGTGATACAGTGATCTGGACCTACCTCAGTCTGTACATTAGTGTTAGTGATACAGTGATCTGGACCTACCTCAGTCTGTACATTAGGGTTAGTGATACAGTGATCTGGACCTACCTCAGTCTGTACATTAGTGTTAGTGATACAGTGATCTGGACCTACCTCAGTCTGTACGTTCAGTCCCAGGATCCAGATACAGCTCTACCTAAAGTTCACACAGATTACATTTGTTAAAATGAAAATATGTAAGTTTTTGAGGAACCCAACTAATCCACATAGAATTGTGTTATAGATCTATCAAACTGCTGTAAAGCCACTCTAAGTAGCGGTAGATCTGTTCTTCGTGAGATATTTATATGCTTCCCGTTCCTAAGTTTCGTTTTTGAAGATCTATTATATATTATTATAATAATGATTATCTACACTAAACACGGTGCTTCATTTGTAAATCTGAACAAAAGTGAGCTAGTTCTTTTTTATGCTGGAAGGACCTTCTGACCTGTATCTCTGTCTATCTGTCTTCACCGCTGAGTAGACAGGGTCTGGAACGACCTTTTGACCTGTATCTCTGTCTGTCTTCACTGCTGAGTAGACAGGGTCTGGAACGACCTTCTCTGATAGAAACACATAAACAGTTTACAACTAGTGACATGTTAAAAACACAGTAAATACATATTATTTACTCCAGAAAGATGAGGGGAGTGTTGATGATCTCTCCCTTCTTCCTACCTCTCCTCCTGTTGTGTTGTCTCTTATCAGTGTGGTTGATGTCAGCATAGGTCACATCACCTGGACCGGATCCACCTGGAACTAAATACAGGAGAGAGAGAGGATATTAACACAGACTGGACCAGCTGGAATTAAACACAGGAGAGAGAGAGGATATTAACACAGACTGGACCAGATCCACCTGGAACTAAACAAAGGAGAGAGAGAGGATATTAACACAGACTGGACCAGGTCCACCTGGAACTAAACACAGGAGAGAGAGAGGATATTAACACAGACTGGACCGGATCCACCTGGAACTAAACACAGGAGAGAGAGAGGATATTAACACAGACTGGACCAGATCCACCTGGAACTAAACAAAGGAGAGAGAGAGGATATTAACACAGACTGGACCAGATCCACCTGGAACTAAACACAGGAGAGAGAGAGGATATTAACACAGACTGGACCAGATCCACCTGGAAATAAACACAGGAGAGAGAGAGGATATTAACACAGACTGGACCAGATCCACCTGGAACTAAACACAGGAGAGAGAGAGGATATTAACACAGACTGGACCAGATCCACCTGGAACTAAACACAGGAGAGAGAGAGGATATTAACACAGACTGGACCAGATCCACCAGGAACTAAACACAGGAGAGAGAGAGGATATTAACACAGACTGGACCGGATCCACCTGGAACTAAACACAGGAGAGAGAGAGAGGATATTAATAGAGACTGGACCAGATCCACCAGGAACTAAACACAGGAGAGAGAGAGGATATTAACACAGACTGGACCAGATCCACCTGGAACTAAACACAGGAGAGAGAGAGGATATTAACACAGACTGGACCAGATCCACCTGGAACTAAACACAGGAGAGAGAGAGGATATTAACACAGACTGGACCGGATCCACCTGGAACTAAACACAGGAGAGAGAGAGAGAGGATATTAACACAGACTGGACCATATCCACCTGGAACTAAACACAGGAGAGAGAGGATATTAACACAGACTGGACCGGATCCACCTGGAACTAAACACAGGAGAGAGAGAGGATATTAACACAGACTGGACCAGATCCACCTGGAACTAAACACAGGAGAGAGAGAGGATATTAACACAGACTGGACCAGATCCACCTGGAACTAAACACAGGAGAGAGAGAGGATATTAACACAGACTGGACCAGGTCCACCTGGAACTAAACACAGGAGAGAGAGAGGATATTAACACAGACTGGACCAGGTCCACCTGGAACTAAACACAGGAGAGAGAGAGGATATTAACACAGACTTGACCAGATCCACCTGGAACTAAACACAGGAGAGAGAGAGAGGATATTAACACAGACTTGACCAGATCCACCTGGAACTAAACACAGGAGAGAGAGAGGATATTAACACAGACTGGACCAGATCCACCTGGAACTAAACACAGGAGAGAGAGAGGATATTAACACAGACTGGACCAGATCCATCTGGAACTAAACACAGGAGAGAGAGAGGATATTAACACAGACTGGACCGGATCCACCTGGAACTAAACACAGGAGAGAGAGAGAGGATATTAACACAGACTGGACCAGATCTAACTGGAAATAAACACAGGAGAGAGAGAGAGGATATTAACACAGACTGGACCAGATCCACCTGGAACTAAACACAGGAGAGAGAGAGAGGAGATTAACACAGACTGGACCAGGTCCACCTGGAACTAAACACAGGAGAGAGAGAGGATATTAACACAGACTGGACCAGGTCCACCTGGAACTAAACACAGGAGAGAGAGAGGATATTAACACAGACTGGACCGGATCCACCTGGAACTAAACACAGGAGAGAGAGAGGATATTAACACAGACTGGACCAGATCCACCTGGAACTAAACAAAGGAGAGAGAGAGGATATTAACACAGACTGGACCAGATCCACCTGGAACTAAACACAGGAGAGAGAGAGGATATTAACACAGACTGGACCAGATCCACCTGGAAATAAACACAGGAGAGAGAGAGGATATTAACACAGACTGGACCAGATCCACCTGGAACTAAACACAGGAGAGAGAGAGGATATTAACACAGACCGGACCAGCTGGAACTAAACACAGGAGAGAGAGAGGATATTAACACAGACTGGACCAGCCAAACCTGGAACTAAACACAGGAGAGAGAGAGAGAGGATATTAACACAGACTGGACCAGACCCACCTGGAACTAAACACATGAGAGAGAGAGGATATTAACACAGACCGGACCAGCTGGAACTAAACACAGGAGAGAGAGAGGATATTAACACAGACTGGACCAGCCAAACCTGGAACTAAACACAGGAGAGAGAGAGATAGAGGATATTAACACAGACTGGATCAGATCCATCTGGAACTAAACCCAGGAGAGAGAGGATATTAACACAGACTGGACCAGCTGGAACTAAACACAGGAGAGAGAGAGAGAGAGAGGATATTAACACAGACTGGACCAGATCCACCTGGAACTAAACACAAGAGAGAGAGAGGATATTAACACAGACTGGACCAGATCCACCTGGAACTAAACACAGGAGAGAGAGAGGATATTAACACAGACTGGACCAGCCAAACCTGGAACTAAACACAGGAGAGAGAGAGAGAGGATATTAACACAGACTGGACCAGATCTACCTGAAACTAAACACAGGAGAGAGAGGATATTAACACAGACTGGACCAGATCCACCTGGAACTAAACACAGGAGAGAGAGAGGATATTAACACAGACTGGACCAGATCTACCTGGAACTAAACACAGGAGAGAGAGAGGATATTAACACAGACTGGACCAGATCCACCTGGAACTAAACACAGGAGAGAGAGAGGATATTAACACAGACTGGACCAGATCCACCTGGAACTAAACACAGGAGAGAGAGAGGATATTAACACAGACTGGTCCAGCTGGAACTAAACACAGGAGAGAGAGAGAGAGAGAGAGGATATTAACACAGACTGGACCAGATCCACCTGGAACTAAACACAGGAGAGAGAGAGAGGATATTAACACAGACTGGAACAGATCTACCTGGAACTAAACACAAGAGAGAGAGAGGATATTAACACAGACTGGACCAGATCCACCTGGAATTACAGTACCTGTGGTGTTAGTGTTATACAGTATTACAGTACCTGTGGTGTTATAGTGTTATACAGTATTACAGTACCTGTGGTGTTATAGTGTTATACAGTACTACAGTACCTGTGGTGTTATAGTAATATACAGTATTACAGTACCTGTGGTGTTATACAGTATTACAGTACCTGTGGTGTTAGTGTTATACAGTACTACAGTACCTGTGTTGTTATAGTGTTATACAGTATTACAGTATCTGTAGTGTTATAGTGTTATACAGTACTACAATACCTGTAGTGTTATAGTGTTATACAGTATTACAGTACCTGTGGTGTTATAGTGTTATACAGTACTACAGTACCTGTAGTGTTATAGTGTTATACAGTATTACAGTACCTGTGGTGTTATAGTGTTATACAGTTCTACAGTACCTGTGGTGTTATAGTGTTATACAGTATTACAGTACCTGTGGTGTTATAGTGTTATACAGTACTATAGTACCTGTGGTGTTGTAGTGTTATTCAGTATTACAGTACCTGTGGTGGTATAGTGTTATACAGTATTACAGTATCTGTAGTGTTATAGTGTTATACAGTATTACAGTACCTGTAGTGTTATAGTGTTATACAGTATTACAGTACCTGTGGTGTTATAGTGTTATACAGTATTACAGTACCTATGGTGTTATAGTGTTATACAGTATTACAGTACCTGTGGTGTTATAGTGGTATACAGTATTACAGTACCTGTGGTGTTATAGTGTTATACAGTATTACAGTACCTGTGGTGTTATAGTGCTATACAGTATTACAGTACCTGTGGTGTTATACAGTATTACAGTACCTGTGGTGTTATAGTGTTATACAGTATTACAGTACCTGTGGTTTTGTAGTGTTATACAGTACTACAGTACATGTGGTGTTAGTGTTATACAGTATTACAGTACCTGTAGTGTTATAGTGTTATACAGTATTACAGTACCGGTGGTGTTATAGTGTTATACAGTATTACAGTACCTGTGTTGGTATAGTGTTATACAGTATTACAGTACCTGTGGTGTTATACAGTATTACAGTACCTGTAGTGTTATAGTGTTATACAGTTTTACAGTACCTGTGGTGTTGTAGTGTTATACAGTACTACAGTATCTGTGGTGTTATTGTGTTATACAGTATTACAGTACCTGTGGTGTTATAGTGTTATACTTTAGAGTGTGTAGACTTAGAGTGTGTAGACTTAGAGTGATTATCTTAATTTACCGAGGTTAGCTAGCCAGCTATTTGTCGTCCTTAACGTAGGAGATACTGCTAGCTAGCTAGCCAACAGCTAGCCAACGTCTACCGAATAGAACGTCAACAACCCGGTCAACATTCCGCTTCGCTCCACAGGTAGTATCACATTTTCATTTCACTTCATTACAGTACAACGTTTTGATTTGTTTGATCGTAGCTAGCTAGCTACATAGCCGTCTTTGTATCAAAGACAATTGTGTAGTCTAGAGCGATTTTCTAGGTTAGCTAGCCAGCTATTGTCGTTCTTTTAACGTAACGTAACGTAATCAACACTGCTAGCTAGCCAGCTAGCCCCCGAATAGCAGCACTGTAGAAACTATTACACTCAACGGAACGACTTGATTAGTGTAGTGTCAACAACGCAGCCACTGCCAGCTAGCCTACAAAGTCAACAACGCAGCCACTGCCAGCTAGCCTACTCCAGCAGTACTGTATCATTTCAATCATTTTAGTCAATAAGATTCTTGCTACGTAAGCTTAACTTTCTGAACATTCGAGACGTGTAGTCCACTTGTCATTCCAATCTCCTTTGCATTAGCGTAGCCTCTTCTGTTGCCTGTCAACTATGTGTCTATCTATCCCTGTTCTCTCCTCTCTGCACAGACCATACAAACGCTCCACACCGCGTGGCCGCGGCCACCCTAATCTGGTGGTCCCAGCGCGCACGACCCACGTGGAGTTCCAGGTCTCCGGTAGCCTCTGGAACTGCCGATCTGCGGCCAACAAGGCAGAGTTCATCTCAGCCTATGCCTCCCTCCAGTCCCTCGACTTCTTGGCACTGACGGAAACATGGATCACCACAGATAACACTGCTACTCCTACTGCTCTCTCTTCGTCCGCCGACGTGATCTCGCACACCCCGAGAGCTTCTGGTCAGCGGGGTGGTGGCACCGGGATCCTCATCTCTCCCAAGTGGTCATTCTCTCTTTCTCCCCTTACCCATCTGTCTATCGCCTCCTTTGAATTCCATGCTGTCACAGTTACCAGCCCTTTCAAGCTTAACATCCTTATCATTTATCGCCCTCCAGGTTCCCTCGGAGAGTTCATCAATGAGCTTGATGCCTTGATAAGCTCCTTTCCTGAGGACGGCTCACCTCTCACAGTCCTGGGCGACTTTAACCTCCCCACGTCTACCTTTGACTCATTCCTCTCTGCCTCCTTCTTTCCACTCCTCTCCTCTTTTGACCTCACCCTCTCACCTTCCCCCTACTCACAAGGCAGGCAATACGCTCGACCTCATCTTTACTAGATGCTGTTCTTCCACTAACGTCATTGCAACTCCCCTCCAAGTCTCCGACCACTACCTTGTATCCTTTTCCCTCTCGCTCTCATCCAACACTTCCCACACTGCCCCTACTCGGATGGTATCGCGCCGTCCCAACCTTCGCTCTCTCTCCCCCGCTACTCTCTCCTCTTCCATCCTATCATCTCTTCCCTCTGCTCAAACCTTCTCCAACCTATCTCCTGATTCTGCCTCCTCAACCCTCCTCTCTTCCCTTTCTGCATCCTTTGACTCTCTATGTCCCCTATCCTCCAGGCCGGCTCGGTCCTCCCCTCCCGCTCCGTGGCTCGACGACTCATTGCGAGCTCACAGAACAGGGCTCCGGGCAGCCGAGCGGAAATGGAGGAAAACTCGCCTCCCTGCGGACCTGGCATCCTTTCACTCCCTCCTCTCTACATTTTCCTCCTCTGTCTCTGCTGCTAAAGCCACTTTCTACCACTCTAAATTCCAAGCATCTGCCTCTAACCCTAGGAAGCTCTTTGCCACCTTCTCCTCCCTCCTGAATCCTCCTCGCCCTCCCCCTCCTCCCTCTCTGCAGATGACTTCGTCAACCATTTTGAAAAGAGGGTCGACGACATCCGATCCTCGTTTGCTAAGTCAAACGACACCGCTGGTTCTGCTCACACTGCCCTACCCTGTGCTCTGACCTCTTTCTCCCCTCTCTCTCCAGATGAAATCTCGCTTCTTGTGACGGCCGGCCGCCCAACAACCTGCCCGCTTGACCCTATCCCCTCCTCTCTTCTCCAGACCATTTCCGGAGACCTTCTCCCTTACCTCACCTCGCTCATCAACTCATCCCTGACCGCTGGCTACGTCCCTTCCGTCTTCAAGAGAGCGAGAGTTGCACCCCTTCTGAAAAAACCTACACTCGATCCCTCCGATGTCAACAACTACAGACCAGTATCCCTTCTTTCTTTTCTCTCCAAAACTCTTGAACGTGCCGTCCTTGGCCAGCTCTCCCGCTATCTCTCTCAGAATGACCTTCTTGATCCAAATCAGTCAGGTTTCAAGACTAGTCATTCAACTGAGACTGCTCTTCTCTGTATCACGGAGGCGCTCCGCACTGCTAAAGCTAACTCTCTCTCCTCTGCTCTCATCCTTCTAGACCTATCGGCTGCCTTCGATACTGTGAACCATCAGATCCTCCTCTCCACCCTCTCCGAGTTGGGCATCTCCGGCGCGGCCCACGCTTGGATTGCGTCCTACCTGACAGGTTGCTCCTACCAGGTGGCGTGGCGAAAATCTGTCTTCTCACCACGTGCTCTCACCACTGGTGTCCCCCAGGGCTCTGTTCTAGGCCCTCTCCTATTCTCGCTATACACCAAGTCACTTGGCTCTGTCATAACCTCACATGGTCTCTCCTATCATTGCTATGCAGACGACACACAATTAATCTTCTCCTTTCCCCCTTCTGATGACCAGGTGGCGAATCGCATCTCTGCATGTCTGGCAGACATATCAGTGTGGATGACGGATCACCACCTCAAGCTGAACCTCGGCAAGACGGAGCTGCTCTTCCTCCCGGGGAAGGACTGCCCGTTCCATGATCTCGCCATCACGGTTGACAACTCCATTGTGTCCTCCTCCCAGAGCGCTAAGAACCTTGGCGTGATCCTGGACAACACCCTGTCGTTCTCAACTAACATCAAGGCGGTGGCCCGTTCCTGTAGGTTCATGCTCTACAACATCCGCAGAGTACGACCCTGCCTCACACAGGAAGCGGCGCAGGTCCTAATCCAGGCACTTGTCATCTCCCGTCTGGATTACTGCAACTCGCTGTTGGCTGGGCTCCCTGCCTGTGCCATTAAACCCCTACAACTCATCCAGAACGCCGCAGCCCATCTGGTGTTCAACCTTCCCAAGTTCTCTCACGTCACCCCGCTCCTCCGCTCTCTCCACTGGCTTCCAGTTGAAGCTCGCATCCGCTACAAGACCATGGTGCTTGCCTACGGAGCTGTGAGGGGAACGGCACCGCAGTACCTCCAGGCTCTGATCAGGCCCTACACCCAAACAAGGGCACTGCGTTCATCCACCTCTGGCCTGCTCGCCTCCCTACCACTGATGAAGTACAGTTCCCGCTCAGCCCAGTCAAAACTGTTCGCTGCTCTGGCCCCCCAATGGTGGAACAAACTCCCTCACGACGCCAGGACAGCGGAGTCAATCACCACCTTCCGGAGACATCTGAAACCCCACCTCTTTAAGGAATACCTAGGATAGGATAAAGTAATCCTTCTCACCCCCCCTTAAATGATTTAGATGCACTATTGTAAAGTGGCTGTTCCACTGGATGTCATAAGGTGAATTCACCAATTTGTAAGTCGCTCTGGATAAGAGCGTCTGCCAAATGACTTAAATGTAATGTAAATGTATTACAGTACCTGTGGTGTTATACAGTATTACAGTACCTGTGGTGTTATAGTGTTATACAGTAATACATTACCTGTGGTGTTATAGTGTTATACAGTATTACAGTACCTGTGGTTGTCACACCTTGGTCTTAGTATTTTGTGTTTTAGTTTATTAGTTAGTCAGACCAGGGTGTGACATGGGGTTATTATGTATTGTGTTTTCGTATTGGGGTTTGTAGTGTCTGGGATTGTAGCTGATTAGGGGTGTGTGTGTTAAATAGTTTGGCTGCCTGAGGTGGTTCTCAATCAGAGTCAGGTGTTTCTCGTTGTCTCTGATTGGGAACCGTATTTAGGTAGCCTGGTTTTCGCTTTGTATTTCGTGGGTGATTGTTCCTGTCTCTGTGTAGTGTGCACCAGTCAGGCTGTAATAGGTTTCACGTTCTGTTTGTTGTTTTTGTATTTATTAGTTATTCGTGTATAGTTTGTTCGTTTGTCTTCCTAATAAACATGAGTAACTTACACGCTGCATTTCGGTCCGACTCTCCTTCAACAAAAGAAGAACGCCGTTACAGTGGTGTTATAGTGTTATACAGTACTACAGTACCTGTGGTGGTAGTGTTATACAGTATTACAGTACCTGTGGTGTTATAGTGTTATACAGTATTACAGTACCTGTTATAGTGTTATAGTGTTATACAGTATTACAGTACCTGTGGTGTTATAGTGTCATACAGTATTACAGTACCTGTTATAGTGTTATAGTGTTATACAGTACTACAGTACCTGTGGTGGTAGTGTTATACAGTATTACAGTACCTGTGGTGTTATAGTGTTATACAGTATTACAGTACCTGTGGTGTTATAGTGTTATACAGTATTACAGTACCTGTGGTGTTATGGTGTCATACAGTATTACAGTACCTGTGGTGTTATACAGTATTACAGTACCTGTAGTGTTATAGTGTTATACAGTATTACAGTACCTGTGGTGTTGTAGTGTTATACAGTAGTACAGTACCTGTGGTGTTATACAGTATTACAGTACCTGTGGTGTTGTAGTGTTATACAGTAGTACAGTACCTGTGGTGTTATAGTGTTATACAGTTCTACAGTACCTGTGGTGTTATAGTGTTATACAGTATTACAGTACCTGTGGTGTTATAGTGTTATACAGTATTACAGTACCTGTGGTGTTATACAGTATTACAGTACCTGTTGTGTTATAGTGTTATACAGTACTACAGTACCTGTTGTGTTATGGTGTTATACAGTAATACATTACCTGTGGTGTTATAGTATTATACAGTATTACAGTAACTGTGGTGTTATAGTGTTATACAGTATTACAGTACCTGTGGTGTTATAGTGTTATACAGTATTACAGTACCTGTGGTGTTATACAGTATTACAGTACCAGTGGTGTTATAGTGTTATACAGTATTACAATACCTGTGGTGTTATAGTGTTATACAGTATTACAGTACCTGTGGTGTTATAGTGTTATACAGTATTACAGTACCTGTGGTGTTATAGTGTTATACAGTATTACAGTACCTGTGGTGTTATAGTGTTATACAGTACTACAATACCTGTGGTGTTATAGTGTTATACAGTATTACAGTACCTGTGGTGTTATACAGTATTACAGTACCAGTGGTGTTATAGTGTTATACAGTATTACAATACCTGTGGTGTTATAGTGTTATACAGTATTACAGTACCTGTGGTGTTATAGTGTTATACAGTATTACAGTACCTGTGGTGTTATAGTGTTATACAGTATTACAGTACCTGTGGTGTTATAGTGTTATACAGTACTACAATACCTGTTGTGTTATAGTGTTATACAGTATTACAATACCTGTGGTGTTATAGCGTTATACAGTATTACAGTACCAGTGGTGTTATAGTGTTATACAGTACTACAGCACCTGTGGTGTTATAGTGTTATACAGTATTACAGTACCTGTGGTGTTATAGTGTTATACAATACTACAGTACCTGTGGTGGTATAGTGTTATACATTACTACACTACCTGTGGTGTTATAGTATTATACAGTATTACAGTACCTGTGGTGTTATACAGTATTACAGTACCTGTGGAAGTATAGTGTTATACAGTACTACAGTACCTGTGGTGTTAGTGTTATACAGTATTACAGTACCTGTGGTGTTATGGTGTTATACAGTATTACAGTACCTGTGGTGTTATAGTATTATACAGTATTACAGTACCTGTGGTGTTATACAGTATTACAGTACCTGTGGAAGTATAGTGTTATACAGTACTATAGTACCTCTGGTGTTATAGTGTTATTCAGTACCTGTGGTGTTGGAGGTCTTCACTGCAGAGTAGACTGGATCAGCTCCTGGAGACTTCTCTGGAGGAGACGAGACAACGGGTTAAAGACATAAAGACACTGTACTGTGTGTGTGTGTGTGTGTGTGTGTGTGTGTGTGTGTGTGTGTGTGTGTGTGTGTGTGTGTGTGTGTGTGTGTGTGTGTGTGTGTGTGTGTGTGTGTGTGTGTGTGTGTGTGTGTGTGTGTGTCTCCTTCTCCTGGGTTCTGGTTCCTGTATGATTCTAACGTCAGCATACGTAACATCTCTGGGTTCAGCTGCTACATCTTTGTTCCTCTTGCAGAACAGGACCAGTAGAATGATCAGAGAGATGGAGAGAGCAGCCACCAACCCAGAGACAGACAAAGAGAGGAGGAGAGTGGGGGGGGGGGAGTTGGGGAGGGCTTTGGGAGGAGAGGAGGATGGGGTGGGTGGGCGGGGGGTGGTAGCTTGAAAAACACCAGAGGAAACAACACAGTAAATAGTTAGAAACTGTGATCTGATCTTAGATCTTAGTATGAATTACTTCTATTGATCAATTAGAGATAATAACTATTATGAATTTAATGTCTCACTCATGATGAACCTGGAACCACCCAGTTTATAATGCAGGTTTCAGCGCCTCTTAACAGTGTAAAGAAGAACCACCCAGTTTATAATGCAGGTTTCAGTGCCTCTTAACAGTGTAAAGAAGAACCACCCAGTTTATAATGCAGGTTTCAGCACCTCTTAACAGTGTAAAGAAGAACCACCCAGTTTATAATGCAGGTTTCAGCACCTCTTAACAGTGTAAAGAAGAACCACCCAGTTTATAATGCAGGTTTCAGCACCTCTTAACAGTGTAGAGAAGAACCACCCAGTTTATAATGCAGGTTTCAGCACCTCTTAACAGTGTAAAGAAGAACCACCCAGTTTATAATGCAGGTTTCAGCACCTCTTAACAGTGTAAGAAGAACCACCCAGTTTATAATGCAGGTTTCAGCACCTCTTAACAGTGTAGAGAAGAACCACCCAGTTTATAATGCAGGTTTCAGCACCTCTTAACAGTGTAAAGAAGAACCACCCAGTTTATAATGCAGGTTTCAGCACCTCTTAACAGTGTAAAGAAGAACCACCCAGTTTATAATGCAGGTTTCAGCACCTCTTAACAGTGTAAAGAAGAACCACCCAGTTTATAATGCAGGTTTCAGCACCTCTTAACAGTGTAAAGAAGAACCAGATAATCTGAATGTCAAGGTTTCTCATATTCTCACCTGTCACAGTCATCCAGCTCTCTGGTGATTCTCCTTTAGAGCTGGAACACTTGTAGAGTCCTTCATCTGACTTGGATACTGCAGGGATGGTCATCTCTCCTGTAGTCTCAGTCCTGATGAGGGATCCATCTTTGTAGAAATCAGCTGTGAGGTCAGAGGGAGTTCCCTGATGTCTGCAGCGCAGAGTCACAGAATCTCCCTCAGTCACAGGAAGGGCAGGGCTCTCCAGGATCACAGCTCCATCTGTATATAATATATAAACATCATATATAAACAGGGCTCTCCAGGGTCACAGCTCCAGCTGTATATAATATATAAACAGGGCTCTCCAGGATCACAGCTCCAGCTGTATATAATATATAAACATCATATATAAACAGGTCTCTCCAGGATCACAGCTCCAGCTGTATATAATATATAAACATCATATATAAACAGGTCTCTCCAGGATCACAGCTCCAGCTGTATATAATATATAAACATCATATATAAACAGGGCTCTCCAGGATCACAGCTCCAGCTGTATATAATATATAAACATCATATATAAACAGGGCTCTCCAGGATCACAGCACCAACTGTATATAATATATAAACATCATATATAAACAGGGCTCTCCAGGATCACAGCTCCAGCTGTATATAATATATAAACATCATATATAAACAGGTCTCTCCAGGATCACAGCTCCAGCTGTATATAATATATAAACATCATATATAAACAGGTCACTCCAGGATCACAGCACCAGCTGTATATAATATATAAACAGGTCTCTCCAGGATCACAGCACCAGCTGTATATAATATATAAACATCATATATAAACAGGGCTCTCCAGGATCACAGCACCAACTGTATATAATATATAAACATCATATATAAACAGGGCTCTCCAGGATCACAGCTCCAACTGTATATAATATATAAACATCATATATAAACAGGTCTCTCCAGGATCACCAGCTGTATATAATATATAAACATCATATATAAACAGGGCTCTCCAGGATCACAGCACCAGCTGTATATAATATATAAACATCATATATAAACAGGTCTCTCCAGGATCACAGCACCAGCTGTATATAATATATAAACATCATATATAAACAGGGCTCTCCAGGATCACAGCTCCAGCTGTATATAATATATAAACATCATATATAAACAGGGCTCTCCAGGATCACAGCCCCAGCTGTATATAATATATAAACATCATATATAAACAGGGCTCTCCAGGATCACAGCCCCAGCTGTATATAATATATAAACATCATATATAAACAGGGCTCTCCAGGATCACAGCTCCAGCTGTATATAATATATAAACATCATATATAAACAGGGCTCTCCAGGATCACAGCACCAGCTGTATATAATATATAAACATCATATATAAACAGGGCTCTCCAGGATCACAGCTCCAGCTGTATATAATATATAAACATCATATATAAACAGGGCTCTCCAGGATCACAGCTCCAGCTGTATATAATATATAAACAGGTCTCTCCAGGATCACAGCACCAGCTGTATATAATATATAAACATCATATATAAACAGGGCTCTCCAGGATCACAGCACCAACTGTATATAATATATAAACATCATATATAAACAGGGCTCTCCAGGATCACAGCTCCAACTGTATATAATATATAAACATCATATATAAACAGGTCTCTCCAGGATCACCAGCTGTATATAATATATAAACATCATATATAAACAGGGCTCTCCAGGATCACAGCACCAGCTGTATATAATATATAAACATCATATATAAACAGGTCTCTCCAGGATCACAGCACCAGCTGTATATAATATATAAACATCATATATAAACAGGGCTCTCCAGGATCACAGCTCCAGCTGTATATAATATATAAACATCATATATAAACAGGGCTCTCCAGGATCACAGCCCCAGCTGTATATAATATATAAACATCATATATAAACAGGGCTCTCCAGGATCACAGCCCCAGCTGTATATAATATATAAACATCATATATAAACAGGGCTCTCCAGGATCACAGCTCCAGCTGTATATAATATATAAACATCATATATAAACAGGGCTCTCCAGGATCACAGCACCAGCTGTATATAATATATAAACATCATATATAAACAGGGCTCTCCAGGATCACAGCTCCAGCTGTATATAATATATAAACATCATATATAAACAGGGCTCTCCAGGATCACAGCTCCAGCTGTATATAATATATAAACATCATATATAAACAGGGCTCTCCAGGATCACAGCACCTGTATATAATATATAAACATCATATATAAACAGGGCTCTCCAGGATCACAGCTCCAGCTGTATATAATATACAAACATCATATATAAACAGGGCTCTCCAGGATCACAGCACCAACTGTATATAATATACAAACATCATATATAAACAGGGCTCTCCAGGATCACAGCTCCAACTGTATATAATATATAAACATCATATATAAACAGGGCTCTCCAGGGTCACAGCACCATCTGTATATAATATATAAACATCATATATAAACAGGGCTCTCCAGGATCACAGCTCCAGCTGTATATAATATATAAACATCATATATAAACAGGGCTCTCCAGGATCACAGCACCAACTGTATATAATATATAAACATCATATATAAACAGGGCTCTCCAGGATCACATCTCCAGCTGTATATAATATATAAACATCATATATAAACAGGGCTCTCCAGGATCACAGCACCAACTGTATATAATATATAAACATCATATATAAACAGGGCTCTCCAGGATCACAGCTCCAGCTGTATATAATATATAAACATCATATATAAACAGGGCTCTCCAGGATCACAGCTCCAACTGTATATAATATATAAACATCATATATAAACAGGTCTCTCCAGGATCACAGCTCCAGCTGTATATAATATATAAACATCATATATAAACAGGTCTCTCCAGGATCACAGCTCCAACTGTATATAATATATAAACATCATATATAAACAGGGCTCTCCAGGATCACAGCTCCAGCTGTATATAATATATAAACATCATATATAAACAGGTCTCTCCAGGATCACAGCAACAGCTGTATATAATATATAAACATCATATATAAACAGGTCTCTCCAGGATCACAGCTCCAGCTGTATATAATATAGAAACATCATATATAAACATAATATCAGCTATCTGAAACCAGATGAACCACTAAACACTATAATGTTAGTAGATGGTGTTTGTGGACAAACCATGTACTGTGATGTTGACAGCATTGCTGTGTTCTCCAGACCCAGACTCACACCAGTACACTCCACTGTCTGATGGTATTAGCAACACGATGCATGAAGACCCCTGTTGTTTTCCCCAGTCAGTATTACACTCTGAAAGGATTCCTCTCGATGTGTTCTCACCACTCTCCATCCAGCAGAGTTCCCCTGAACCTCACAGCTCAGAGAGACAGACTCATATTCAAAGAACTGAGGTCTGTCAGGACTGACACTCAGAGAGGCTGGAAGAGAGAGAGAGAGGGAGAGAGAGAGAGAGAGAGAGAGAGAGAGAGAGAGTGAGAGCGGTCTAAAGTCATATTATTTCTAACAGAGATACTGTCTTGAGACAAGGCTTTATATTCTAACAGAGATGCTGAATCACAGCAGAGAGGCTATTCTCTAGCTGTTTAACCTGGTGATGAGGGTAGGATACTATCCTGAGACAAGGCTTTATATTCTAACAGAGATGCTGAAACACAGCAGAGAGGCTATTCTCTAGCTGTTTAAGTGGTGATAAGGGTAGGATACTATCCTGAGACAAGGCTTTATATTCTAACAGAGATGCTGAATCACAGCAGAGAGGCTATTCTCTAGCTGTTTAACCTGGTGATGAGGGTAGGATACTATCCTGAGACAAGGCTTTATATTCTAACAGAGATGCTGAAACACAGCAGAGAGGCTATTCTCTAGCTGTTTAACCTGGTGATGAGGGTAGGATACTATCCTGAGACAAGGCTTTATATTCTAACAGAGATGCTGAAACACAGCAGAGAGGCTATTCTCTAGCTGTTTAACCTGGTGATGAGGGTAGGATACTATCCTGAGACAAGGCTTTATATTCTAACAGAGATGCTGAAACACAGCAGAGAGGCTATTCTCTAGCTGTTTAACCTGGTGATGAGGGTAGGATACTATCCTGAGACAAGGCTTTATATTCTAACAGAGATGCTGAATCACAGCAGAGAGGCTATTCTCTAGCTGTTTAACCTGGTGATGAGGGTAGGATACTATCCTGAGACAAGGCTTTATATTCTAACAGAGATGCTGAATCACAGCAGAGAGGCTATTCTCTAGCTGTTTAACCTGGTGATGAGGGTAGGATACTATCCTGAGACAAGGCTTTATATTCTAACAGAGATGCTGAAACACAGCAGAGAGGCTATTCTCTAGCTGTTTAACCTGGTAATGAGGGTAGGATACTATCCTGAGACAAGGCTTTATATTCTAACAGAGATGCTGAATCACAGCAGAGAGGCTATTCTCTAGCTGTTTAACCTGGTGATGAGGGTAGGATACTATCCTGAGACAAGGCTTTATATTCTAACAGAGATGCTGAATCACAGCAGAGAGGCTATTCTCTAGCTGTTTAACCTGGTGATGAGGGTAGGATACTATCCTGAGACAAGGCTTTATATTCTAACAGAGATGCTGAAACACAGCAGAGAGGCTATTCTCTAGCTGTTTAACCTGGTGATGAGGGTAGGATACTATCCTGAGACAAGGCTTTATATTCTAACAGAGATGCTGAATCACAGCAGAGAGGCTATTCTCTAGCTGTTTAACCTGGTGATGAGGGTAGGATACTATCCTGAGACAAGGCTTTATATTCTAACAGAGATGCTGAAACACAGCAGAGAGGCTATTCTCTAGCTGTTTAACCTGGTGATGAGGGTAGGATACTATCCTGCCACCCTAATATACAGTTTGACCCTGTAATCATCGAGACATCTCTGTTAGTAGTAACTTGGGAAGGGTTAGTATAGGGTAGGTAGGATTAGTGTAGGGGTAGGTAGGATTAGTGTAGGGTAGGTAGGGTTAGTGTAGGGTAGGTAGGGTTAGTGTAGGGGTAGGTAGGGTTAGTGTAGGGGTAGGTAGGATTAGTGTAGGGTAGGTAGGGTTAGTGTAGGGGTAGGTAGGATTAGTGTAGGGGTAGGTAGGATTAGTGTAGGGTAGGTAGGGTTAGTGTAGGGTAGGTAGGGTTAGTGTAGGGGTAGGTAGGGTTAGTGTAGGGGTAGGTAGGATTAGTGTAGGGGTAGGTAGGATTAGTGTAGGGTAGGTAGGGTTAGTGTAGGGTAGGTAGGGTTAGTGTAGGGGTAGGTAGGGTTAGTGTAGGGGTAGGTAGGATTAGTGTAGGGTAGGTAGGGTTAGTGTAGGGTAGGTAGGGTTAGTGTATGGGTAGGTAGGATTAGTGTAGGGGTAGGTAGGATTAGTGTAGGGTAGGTAGGGTTAGTGTAGGGTAGGTAGGGTTAGTGTAGGGGTAGGTAGGGTTAGTGTAGGGGTAGGTAGGGTTAGTGTAGGGGTAGGTAGGATTAGTGTAGGGTAGGTAGGGTTAGTGTAGGGTAGGTAGGGTTAGTGTAGGGGTAGGTAGGGTTAGTGTAGGGGTAGGTAGGATTAGTGTAGGGTAGGTAGGGTTAGTGTAGGGTAGGTAGGGTTAGTGTATGGGTAGGTAGGATTAGTGTAGGGGTAGGTAGGATTAGTGTAGGGTAGGTAGGGTTAGTGTAGGGTAGGTAGGGTTAGTGTAGGGGTAGGTAGGGTTAGTGTAGGGGTAGGTAGGATTAGTGTAGGGGTAGGTAGGATTAGTGTAGGGTAGGTAGGGTTAGTGTAGGGTAGGTAGGGTTAGTGTAGGGGTAGGTAGGGTTAGTGTAGGGGTAGGTAGGATTAGTGTAGGGTAGGTAGGGTTAGTGTAGGGTAGGTAGGGTTAGTGTATGGGTAGGTAGGATTAGTGTAGGGGTAGGTAGGATTAGTGTAGGGTAGGTAGGGTTAGTGTAGGGGTAGGTAGGGTTAGTGTAGGGGTAGGTAGGGTTAGTGTAGGGTAGGTAGGGTTAGTGTAGGGGTAGGTAGGGTTAGTGTAGGGGTAGGTAGGGTTAGTGTATGGGTAGGTAGGGTTAGTGTAGGGGTATGTAGAGTTAGTGTAGGGTAGGTAGGGTTAGTGTAGTGGTAGGTAGGGTTAGTGTAGGGTAGGTAGGGTTAGTGTAGGGTAGGTAGGGTTAGTATAGGGGTAGTTAGGGTTAGTGTAGAGGTAGGTAGGGTTAGTGTAGGGGTATGTTGGGAGGTGTAGTTTAGGTACGGTTAATGGAGGGTAGGTAGGGTTAGTGTAGGGTAGGTAAGGTTAGTGTAGGGGTAGGTAGGGTTGGTGTAGGGTAGGTAGGGTTAGTGTAGAGTAGGTAGGGTTAGTGTAGGGTAGGTAGGGTTAGTGTAGGGTAGGTAGGGTTAGTGTAGGGTAGGTAGGGTTAGTGTATGGGGTAGGTAGGGTTAGTGTAGGGGTAGGTAGGGTTAGTGTAGGGTAGGTAGGGTTAGTGTAGGGTAGGTAGGGTTAGTATAGGGGTAGTTAGGGTTAGTGTAGAGGTAGGTAGGGTTAGTGTAGGGGTATGTTGGGAGGTGTAGTTTAGGTACGGTTAATGGAGGGTAGGTAGAGTTAGTGTAGGGTAGGTAAGGTTAGTGTAGGGGTAGGTAGGGTTGGTGTAGGGTAGGTAGGGTTAGTGTAGAGTAGGTAGGGTTAGTGTAGGGTAGGTAGGGTTAGTGTAGGGTAGGTAGGGTTAGTGTAGGGTAGGTAGGGTTAGTGTAGAGTAGGTAGGGTTAGTGTAGGGTTAGTGTAGGGTTGGTGGGTTAGTGTAGGGTTAGTGTAGGGTAGGTAGGGTTAGTGTAGGGGAGGTAGGGTTAGTGTAGGGTAGGTAGGGTTAGTGTAGGGAGGTAGGGTTAGTGTAGGGTTGGTAGGGTTAGTGTAGGGGTAGGTAGGGTTAGAGGAGGGGTAGGTAGGGTTAGAGTAGGGGTAGGTAGGGTTAGAGTAGGGGTAGGTAGGGTTAGAGTAGGGTAGGTAGGGTTAGAGTAGGGTTGGTAGGGTTAGTGTAGGGTAGGTAGGGTTAGAGTAGGGTCGGTAGGATTCGTGTAGGGGTAGGTTGTGTTAGTGTAGTTTAGGTACGGTTAATGGAGGGTAGGTAGGGTTAGAGTAGGGTGTGTAGAGTTAGTGTAGGGGTAGGTAGGGTTAGTGTAGGGTAGGTAGGGTTAGTGTAGGGTAGGTAGGGTTAGTGTAGTGTAGGTAGGGTTATAGTGTAGTGTTAGTGTAGGGTTAGTGTAGGGGTATGTTGGGTTAGTGTAGTTTAGGTACGGTTAATGGAGGGTAGGTAGGGTTAGTGTAGGGTAGGTAGGGTTAGTGTAGGGGTAGGTATTGTTGGTGTAGGGTAGGTAGGGTTAGTGTAGAGTAGGTAGGGTTAGTGTAGGGTAGGTAGGGTTAGTGTAGGGTAGGTAGGGTTAGTGTAGGGTAGGTATGGTTAGTGTATGGGGTAGGTAGGGTTAGTGTAGGGGTAGGTAGGGTTAGTGTAGGGGTAGGTAGGGTTAGTGTAGAGTAGGTAGGGTTAGTGTAGGGTAGGTAGGGTTAGTGTAGGGTTAGTGTAGGGTTAGTGTAGGGGTAGGTTGTGTTGGTGTAGTTTTGGTACGGTTAGTGGAGGGTAGGTAGGGTTAGTGTAGGGTAGGTAGGGTTAGTGTAGGGTAGGTAGGGTTAGTGTAGGGTCGGTAGGGTTAGTATAGAGTAGGTAGGGTTAGTGTATGGGGTAGGTAGGGTTAGTGTAGGGGTAGGTAGGGTTAGTGTTAGGGTAGGTAGGGTTAGTGTAGAGTAGGTAGGGTTAGTGTAGGGTAGGGTTAGTGTAGGGTTAGTGTAGAGTTAGTGTAGGGTTAGTGTAGGGGTAGGTTGTGTTGGTATAGTTTTGGTACGGTTAGTGGAGGGTAGGTAGGGTTAGTGTAGGGGTAGGTAGGGTTAGTGTAGGGTAGGTAGGGTTAGTGTAGAGTAGGTAGGGTTAGTGTAGGGTTAGTGTAGGGTTGGTCGGGTTAGTGTAGGGTTAGTGTAGGGTAGGTAGGGTTAGTGTAGGGGTAGGTAGGGTTAGTGTAGGGTAGGTAGGGTTAGTGTAGAGTAGGTAGGGTTAGTGTAGGGTTAGTGTAGAGTTGGTCGGGTTAGTGTAGGGTTAGTGTAGGGGTAGGTTGGGTTAGTGTAGGGTAGGTAGGGTTAGTGTAGGGGTAGGTAGGATTAGTGTAGGGTTGATAGGGTTAGTTTAGATGTAGGTATAATTGGTATAGGGGAGGTAGGGTTAGTGTAGGGTTGTTAGGGTTAGTGTAGAGGTAGGGAGGGTTAGTGTAAGGTAGGTATGGTTAGTGTAAATGTATGTAGAATTAGTATAGGGTAGATAGGGTTAGTGTATGGTAGACCATTTAAAGTAATATATTTAAAATTTATTTTAGAAAACAATAGAAAACATAAAAAAATAGACAGATTAACATCAGTAATCATTCACATTAAACACATTTCTAGAAAACACAAAGGGCATATTGTACTTGCTGTTGCTTTAAGAAATAGATTTCACACAAAGTTATAGAAAAGAGTTCTTAACAGGTGTGATACCACATCTGAGAGAGGGTGGTTGCCTACAGCACCGAGGACAGTTACCACGGACACATTGATCATGATGCTGTGATGATGGAGACCCTTATGATCCCCAACACACTACAGCACCGAGGACACATTGATCATGATGCTGTGATGATGGAGACCCTTATGATCCCCACCACACTACAGCACCGAGGACACATTGATCATGATGCTGTGATGATGGAGACCCTTATGATCCCCACCACACTACAGCACCGAGGACACATTGATCATGATGCTGTGATGATGGAGACCCTTATGATCCCCACCACACTACAGCACCGAGGACAGTTACCAAAGACACATTGATCATGAGGCTGATGATGGAGACCATTATGATCCCCATTCTGGTGAACACCACTGACACCCATCTCCAAAAGGACACGGTTGTTGAATCTTATGATGTCCCCTATCATGTAACCATCGGATTTTAGTAGACAAACATCAGGCAATCACACTAGATAACCTGGATGAGAAATAACCACAACTCCCACTATTGGAACTCTCACTATTGGAACTCTCACTATTGGAACTCCCACGCATTACACTGGAACTCTACCCACACTACTCTACCCACACTATTGAACTCTCACTATTGGAACTCCCACACTACACTGGACACTATTGGAACTCCCACTATTGGAACTCTCACTATTGGAACTCCCACTATTGGAACTCCCACTATTGGAACTCTCACTATTGGAACTCTACACTATTGGAACTCCCACTATTGGAACTCCCACTATTGGAACTCTCACTATTGGAACTCTCACATATTGGAACTCCCACATTATTGGAACTCCCACTATTGGAACTCCCACTATTGGAACTCTCACTATTGGAAATCACACTATTGGAACTCCCACTATTGGAACTCACACTATTGGAACTCTCACTATTGGAACTCTCACTATTGGAACTCCCACTATTGGAACTCCCACTATTGGAACTCTCCACTATTGGAAATCACACACACTATTGGAACTCTCACTATTGGAAATCACACTATTGGAACTCCCACTATTGGAACTCCCACTATTGGAACTCTCACTATTGGAAATCCACACTATTGGAACTCCCACTATTGGAACTCCCACTATTGGAACTCCCACTATTGGAACTCACACTATTGGAACTCTCACTATTGGAACTCTCACTATTGGAAATCACACTATTGGAACTCCCACTATTGGAACTCACACTATTGGAACTCTCACTATTGGAACTCTCACTATTGGAACTCCCACTATTGGAACTCCCACTATTGGAACTCTCACTATTGGAAATCACACTATTGGAACTCTCACTATTGGAACTCTCACTATTGGAACTCCCACTATTGGAACTCCCACTATTGGAACTCTCACTATTGGAACTCTTCACTATTGGAACTCCCACTATTGGAACTCCCACTATTGGAACTCACTGGACTATATTTACATTTTACTGGACTCTTCCCACACTACACTGGACTCTACCCACATTATACTGGACTTAACCCACACTACACTGGACTCTACCCACATTACACTGGACTCTACCCACACACTACACTGGATTCTACCAGCACTACAATGGACTCTACCCACACTACACTGGACCCTACCCACAATACACTGGACTCTACCCACACACTACACCTGACTCTACCCATGCTACACTGGACTCTACCCACACACAACACTGGACTCTACCCACATTATACTGTACTCTACCCACACAGCACTGGACTCTACCCACATTATAGTGGACTCTACCCACAATAAACGGGACTCTACCCACACACCACACTGCACTCTACTCACTCTATACTGGACTCTACCCACATTATACTGGACTCTACCCATACTACACTGGACTCTACCCACACTAATCTGGACTCTACCCATACTACACTGGACTCTACCCACACACCACACTGCACTCTACTCACACTATACTGGACTCTACCCACATTATACTGGACTCTACCCATACTACACTGGACTCTACCCACACTAATCTGGACTCTATCCACAGTACACTGGACTCTACCCACACTACACTGGACTCTACACACACTGCACTGGACTCTACCCACATTATACTGGACTCTACCCACACACTACACTGGACTCTACCCACGCACTACACTGGACTCTACCAAAACTACACTGGACTCTACCCACATTATACTGGACTCTACCCACACTACACTGGACTCTACCCACATTATACTGGACTCTACCCACACTACACTGGACTCTACCCACATTGTACTGGACTCTACCCACACTACACTGGACTCTACACACACTACACTGGACTCTACCCACGTTATACTGGACTCTAACCACACTACACTGGAATCTACCAGCACGACACTGGACTCTACCCACATTATACTGGACTCTACCCACACTACACTTGACTCTATTTACATTATATTGGACTCTACCCACATTATACTGGACACTTCCCACACTACACAGGACTCTACCCACATTACACTGGACTGTACCCACACTATACTGGACTCTACCCACATTACACTGGACTCTACCCACACTAGACTGGACACTACCCACACTACACTGGACTCTATTTACATTATACTGGACTCTACCCACATTATACTGGACTCTTCCCACACTACACAGGACTCTACCCACATTACACTGGACTCTACCCACACTACACTGGACTCTAACCACGCTACACTGGACTCTACCCACGCTACATTGGACTCTACCCACATTATACTGGACTCTACCAACACTACACTCGACTCTATCCACACTACATTGGACTCAAACCACACACTACACTGGACTCTACCCACGCTACACTGGACTCTACCCACACACTACACTGGACTCTACCCACATTATACTGGACTCTACCCACACACTACACTTGACTACCCACATTACAATGGACTCAAACCACACACTACACTGGACTCTACCCACGCTACACTGGACTCTACCCACACACTACACTGGACTCTACCCACATTATACTGGACTCTACCTACACACTACACTTGACTACCCACATTACAATGGACTCTACCCACACACTACACTGGATTCTACCCACGCTACACTGGACTCTACCCACATTGTACTGGACTCTACCCACATAATTCTGGACGCCACCCAAATTATACTGGACTCTACCCACACTGGACTCTACCCACATTATACTGGACTCTTCCCACACTACACAGGACTCTACCCACATTGGACTCTACCCACACTACACTGGACTCTACCCACACTACACTGGACTCTACCCACACTACACTGGACTCTACCCACATTATACTGGACTCTACCACACTACACCTGAATCTACCCACACTACACTGGAATCTACCAGCACTACACTGGACTCTACCCACACTACACTGGACTCTACCCACACACTACACTGGACTCTACCCACACACTACACTGGACTCTACCCACACACTACACCTGACTCTACCCATGCTAAACTGGACTCTACGCACATTATACTGTACTCTACCCACACACTACACTGGACTCTACCCACACTACACTGGACTCTACTTACACTACACTGGACTCTACCCAGACACTACACTGGACTCTACCCTCACACGACACTGGACTCTACCCACACTACACTGGACTCTACCCACGCTACACTGGACTCTACCCATTCTACATTGGACTCTACCCACATTATACTGGACTCTACCAACACTACGCTGCTCTACCCACATAATACTGGACTCTACCCACACTACACTGGACTCTACCCACATTGTACTGGACTCTACCCACATAATTCTGGACACCACCCACATTATACTGGACTCTACCCACATTATACTGGACTCTACCCACAGTACACTGGACTCTACCCACACACTACTCTGGACACAACACACACTACACTGGACTCTTCCAACACACTACACCTGACTCTACCCATGATACACTGGACTCTACCCACACTACACTGGACTCTACCACTACACTGGACTCTACCCACACACTACACTGGACTCTACCCACACCTGGACACTACACTGGACTCTACCCAGACACTACACTGGACTCTACCCACATTATCCATGACACCCACATGATACATGACTCTACCCACACTACACTGGACTCTACCCACATTATACTGGACTCTACCCACACACTACACTTGACTACCCACATTACAATGGAATCTACACACACACTAGACTGGACTCTACCCACATTATACTGGACTCTACCAACACTACACTGGACTCTACCAACACTACACTGGACTCTACCCCCATTGTACTGGACTCTACCCACACACTAAACTCAACTCTACCAACACTACACTGGACTCTACCCACACTACACTGGACTCTACCCACACACACTCTTCCCACACTACCCACATTACCCACATTATACTGGACTCTACCCATACTACACTGGACTCTACCCACACTACTCTGGACTCTACCCACATTATACTGGACTCTACCCACATTATACTGGACTCTACCGACATTACACTGGACTCTCCCCACACTACACTGGACTCTACCCATATTATGCTGGACTCTACCCACACAGCACTGGACTCTACCCACATTATACTGTACTCTACCCACACACTACACTGCACTCTACCCACACTACACTTGACTCTACCCACATTATACTGGACTCTACCCACAATACACTGGACTCTACCCACACATTACACTGGACTCTACCCACATTATACTGGACTCTACCCACACACTAAACTAAACTCGACTCTACTAACACACACACACTGCACTCTACCCACACTACACTGGACTCTACCACATTATAATGGACTCTACCCTCACTACAATAGACTCTACCCACATTATACTGAACTCTACCCACATTATACTGGACTCTACCCACACTACACTGGACTCTCCACACATTATAATGGACTCTACCCACATTATACTGGACTCTACCCACATTATACTTGACTCTACCCACACACTAAACTCGACTCTACCAACACTACACTGGACTCTACCCACATTATACTGGACTCTAACGACATTACACTGGACTCTACCCATATTATACTGGATCAACCCACATTATACTGTACTCTACCCACACAGCACTGGACTCTACCTACATTATAGTGGACTCTACCCACAATAAACGGGACTCTACCCACACACCACACTGCACTCTACTCACACTATACTGGACTCTACCCACATTATACTGGACTCTACCCATACTACACTGGACTCTACCCACACTAATCTGGACTCTACCCACATTATACTGGACTCTACCCACATTATACTGGACTCTACCCACATTGCACCCACATTGGACTCTACCCACACTACACTGGACTCTACCCACACTACACTGGACTCTACCCACATTAAACTGGACTCTTTAACCACTGGACACACTGGACACTGGACTCTACCCATTATAGTGGACTCTACCCACAATAAACTGGACTCTACCCACACACCACACTGGACTCTACCCACTATACATTACACATGGACTCTACCCATACTACACTGGACTCTACCCACACTAATCTGGACTCTACCCACATTATACTGGACTCTACCCACATTATACTGGACTCTACCCACAGTATACTGGACTCTACCCACATTATACTGGACACTACACAAAGTGCACTGGACTCTACCCACATTATACTGGACTCTACCCACACTACACTGGACTCTACCCACACTATACTGGACTCTACAAACATTATACTGGACTCTACCCACACTACACTGGACTCTACCAACATTATACTGGACTCTACCCACAATACACTGGACTCTACCCACACAGCACTGGACTCTACCCACATTATAGTGGACTCTACCCACAATAAACGGGACTCTACCCACACACCACACTGCACTCTACTCACACTATACTGGACTCTACCCACATTATACTGGACTCTACCCATACTACACTGGACTCTACCCACACTAATCTGGACTCTACCCACATTATACTGAACTCTACCTACAGTATACTGGACTCTACCCACATTGCATTGGACTCTACCCACACTACACTGGACTCTACCCACACTACACTGCACTCTACCCACACTACACTTGACTCTACCCACACTACACTCGACTCTACCAACACTACACTGGACTCTACCCACATTATACTGGACTCTACCATACTACACTGGACTCTACCCACACTAATCTGGACTCTACCCACATTATACTGAACTCTACCAACATTATACTGGACTCTACCTACATTATTCTGGACTCTACCCACATTATTCTGGACTCTACCCACATTATACTGGTCTCTACCCACATTATACTGGACTCTACCCACATTATACTGGACTCTACCCACACACTACACTCGACTCTACCAACACTACACTCGACTCTACCCACACCGCACTGGACTCTACCCACACTGCACTGGACTCTACCCACATTATACTGGACTCTGCCAACATTATTCTAGACTCTACCCACATTATTCTGGACTCTACCCACATTATACTGGACTCTACCCACAGTATACTGGACTCTACCCACATTATACTGGACACTACCCAAAGTGCACTGGACTCTACCCACATTATACTGGACTCTACCCTAACTACACTGGACTCTACCCACACTATACTGGACTCTACAAACATTATACTGGACTCTACCCACACTACACTGGACTCTACCAACATTATACTGGACTCTACCCACATTATACTGGACTCTACCCACATTATACTGGACTTTACCCACATTATACTGCACTCTACCCATATTATACTGGACTCTACCAACACCCTACACTGCACTCTAAGCCACACTACACTGGACTCTACCCACACTACACTGGACTCTACCCACACACCACACTGCACTCTACCCACACTACACTGGACTCTACCACATTATACTGGACTCTACCCACACTACACTGGACTCTCCACACATTATAATGGACTCTACCCTCACTACAATAGACTCTACCCACATTATACTGAACTCTACCCACATTATACTGGACTCTACCCACACTACACTGGACTCTCCACACATTATAATGGACTCTACCCACATTATACTGGACTCTACCCACGTTATACTTGACTCTACCCACACACTAAACTCGACTCTACCAACACTACACTGGACTCTACCCACATTATACTGGACTCTACCGACATTACACTGGACTCTACCCATATTATACTGGATCAACCCACATTATCCTGTACTCTACCCACACAGCACTGGACTCTACCCACATTATAGTGGACTCTACCCACAATAAACGGGACTCTACCCACACACCACACTGCACTCTACTCACACTATACTGGACTCTACCCACATTATACTGGACTCTACCCATACTACACTGGACTCTACCCACACTAATCTGGACTCTACCCACATTATACTGAACTCTACCTACATTATACTGGACTCTACCCACATTGCATTGGAATCTACCCACACTACACTGGACTCTACCCACACTACAAAGGACTCTACCCACATTAAACTGGACTTTACCCACACACTACACTGCACTCTACCCACACTACACTTGACTCTACCCACACTACACTGGACTCTACCCACACATTACACTGGACTCTACCCACACCGCACTGGACTCTACCCACACTGCACTGGACTCGACCCACATTATACTGGACTCTACCCACATTATACTGGACTCTACCAACATTATTCTAGACTCTACCCACATTATTCTGGACTGTACCCACATTATACTGGACTCTACCCACAAGTATACTCGACTCTACCCACATTATACTGGACACTACACAAAGTGCACTGTACTCTACCCACATTATACTGGACTCTACCCACACTACACTGGACTCTACCCACACTTTACTGGACTCTACAAACATTATACTGGACTCTACCTACACTACACTGGACTCTACCAACATTATACTGGACTCTACCCACAATACACTGGACTCTACCCACACAGCACTGGACTCTACCCACATTATAGTGGACTCTACCCACAATAAACGGGACTCTACCCACACACCACACTGCACTCTACTCACACTATACTGGACTCTACCCACATTATACTGGACTCTACCCATACTACACTGGACTCTACCCACACTAGTCTGGACTCTACCGACATTATACTGAACTCTACCTACATTATACTGGACTCTACCCACATTGCATTGGACTCTACCCACACTACACTGCACTCTACCCACACTACACTTGACCCTACCCACACTACACTGGACTCTACCCACACATTACACTGGTCTCTACCCACATTATACTGGACTCTACCCACACACTAAACTCGACTTTACCAACACTACACTGGACTCTAACCACACTACACTGGACTCTACCCACATTATACTGAACTCTACCAACATTATACTGGACTCTACCTACATTATTCTGGACTCTACCCACATTATTCTGGACTCTAACCACATTATGCTGGACTCTACCCACATTATCCTGGACTCTACCCACATTATACTGGACTCTACCCACACACTACACTCGACTCTACCAACACTACACTGGACTCTACCCACACCGCACTGGACTCTACCCACACTGCACTGGACTCGACCCACATTATACTGGACTCTACCCACATTATACTGGACTCTACCAACATTATTCTAGACTCTACCCACATTTTTCTGGACTCTACCCACATTATACTGGACTCTACCCACAGTATACTGGACTCTACCCACATTATACTGGACACTACCCAAAGTGCACTGGACTCTACCCACATTATACTGGACTCTACCCACACTACACTGGCCTCTACCAACACTATACTGGACTCTACAAACATTATACTGGACTCTACCCACATTATACTGGACTCTACGCACATTATACTGGACTTTACCCACATTATACTGCACTCTACACATATTATACTGGACTCTACCAACACCCTAAACTGCACTCTAAGCCACACTACACTGGACTCTACCCACACTACACTGGACTCTACCCACACACTACACTGCACTCTACCCACACTACACTGGACTCAACCCAAATTATACTGGACTCTACCCACACAGCAATGGACTCTACCAACATTATACTGGACTCTACCAATACTACACTGGACTCCACCCACACTACACTGGACTCTACCCACACTAATCTGGACTCTACCCACATTATACTGGACTCTACCCACACTACACTGGACTCTACCCACATTATACTGCACTCTACCCATATTATACTGGATTCAACCCACATTATACTGGACTCTACCCACACAGCACTGGACTCTAACCACATTATACTGCACTCTACCCATATTATACTGGACTCAACCCACATTATACTGGACTCTACCCACACAGCACTGGACACTACCCATATTATACTGGACTCTACCCATACTACACTGGATTCTACCCACACTAATCTGGACTCTACCCACATTGCACTGGACTTCACCCACAATATACTGGACTCTACCCACACTACACTGGACTCTACCCACATTATAGTGGACTCTACCCACATTATACTGGACTCTACCCACATTATATTGGACTCTAATTACACTACACTGGGCTCTACCCACATTATACTGGACTCTACCCACATTATACTGGACTCTACCCACACTACACTGGACTCTACCCACATTATCCTGGACTCCAAGAGAGTTGAATAAAGACTGCAGATTGACATCAAGTCAAAACCAATGAAGAGACCACAAAGAAATGTTTCTATTATAGAACAGGTTATGAATATAGAGACATGTTAATATTATAGAAAAGGTGATGAATATAGAGAAATTGTCAGGATTTGGCCAGGGTTTTTCCGGGTTTTGGTCACTAGATGCCCCCATTGTGCTTTTTGACCTTATGTTTTTTCCCTTGTTCCCCATTATTATTTGCACCTGTGCCTCATTTCCCCTGATTGTATTTAAACCCTTAGTTTCCCTCAGTTCTGTGCTCTGTGTTTGTATGTTAGCACCCAGCCCTAGTGTTCTGTGTGCTCTTGTCGATTCCGGTGGACGCTCTTGTGGAATTCTGTTTTTTGTTTTTGTTTTTGAGTATCTTTTGAGGCTTTTTTGTGCTATACCTACCACCTTGTGGATTTGCCTTTTTGTATTGAAGGACTTCTCTTTTTTACTTTATTAAATACACCGTCTTAAGTACTGCTGTGTCTGCCTCATCTTCTGGGTTCTGCTGACTATTCGTGGCTCAGTTGGTTAAGTGACTGTTTCTCACTCCGGAGATCCAGGTTCGTAACTGGTTCCTGACAGAAACACAGAGCCAAAAATGAACCCAGAGGCAGCCAGTTCCCAGGACCTTTTTGCCATGCTGTCCCACCACCAGGAGACTGTCCAACGCCACGAAGCCGCCCTGGTTCAGCAAGAGGCCTTAATGGCTAGACATTCTCATCTTCTGTCGGAGATGCTGACTTCCATTAAGCAAATATCTGATCGTCTTACCCCGGCAACAGTTCCCGTCCCAGTACCTCATATTCACGTACCCATGGCAGTTAACCCCCTGGCTGAACCTCGTCTTCCACCTCCCCAACGGTTCTCAGGTGATCCAAGTGCTTGTAAAGGGTTTCTCACCCAATGTTCTCTCTCCTTTGAGCTACAACCCTCGTCGTTTCCCACCGACCGGTCTAAGATCGCTTATATCATCACCCTGCTGTCGGAAAAAGCCCTGGCCTGGGCTACTGCTGTGTGGGATGCCCATAGTTCCTGCTGTGCCAGCTACTCTGCCTTTGCTGAGGAATTCAAATGAGTGTTTCAAGGCCCAAGCAGTGGTTCTGACTCAGCCAAACAGCTCCTGACTCTCCACCAAGGTTGGCGCAGCGTGACGGACTATGCCATCCAGTTCCGCACGGTGGCAGCAGCAAGTGGCTGGAACAATGAGGCGCTCACGGTGTGCTTTCTGAAAGGCCTTTCCGACACTATCCAAGATGAACTGGCCACTCGGGAACCACCGGACAATCTCGAGTCCCTGATCAAGTTGGCCTCACGCATTGACCAGCGTCTGAGAGAGAGAACTCAACCGTAGACCTCTAGCCCCTATCAGTCCCAGCTCCGAGTCCCCACCTTTATCCTCGCTGGCTCCATCGGAACCCATGCAGATTGGACGCATCTCCCAGGCTGAGAGAGACCGCCGGATGAGGGAGCGACGCCTGTCTATATTGCGGCAAACCGGGCCATTTCCGTTCCACGTGTCCCGGGCTCCAGGGAAACGCTCTGTCCCGTACAGACCGGGGGGAACTGTAACGGGAAACATAACCTCCTCCCATCCGTCCAACTCCCGTCTGCTCATTCCAGTCACCCTCTCCTGGGACAACCACAAGCTTCACCTTCAAGCCTTGGTAGACTCTGGAGCCGCAGGTAACTTCATGGATGGTGTCTGGGCGAAGGAGAATGGCGTTCCCTCTGAACCTCTAAGTGAACCCATGAGGGTCACTACATTGGATGGAAGCCCTTTGGGATCTGGACTTGTCACTCATGTCACTACCTCCTTGCGACTTTCAGTTTCACAACACCAGGAATTGATGAACTTTCATTTGATCTCCTGTTCCGAGTTCCCTCTCGTCCTTGGATACCCCTGGCTTCACAGCCATAACCCTCACATCGACTGGTCTGTGGGCACTATCAAGCAGTGGGGTCCTACGTGCCAAGCTACTTGTATTTTCCAGAATTCCCCGAGTTCTACTCCCGAGTCTTTAGAATCCATCGACCTGACCCGAGTTCCCGAGTGTTACCATGACCTCAAACTGGTGTTTAGCAAACAGAGGGCCACCATGCTACCACCCCATAGACCTTACGATTGCCCCATCGACCTGTTTCCGGGCACTTGCCCCCCAGGGGTCGGATCTTTTCCCTATCTCCACCCGAACGAGCTGCTATGGATACCTACATCAAGGACGCTCTGGAAGCAGGCCTCATGCGTCCATCCACCTCCCCGGCGGGAGCAGGGTTTTTCTTTGTGGCCAAGAAAGACGGTGGATTACGTCCTTGCATCGACTACCGGGGACTCAATGCCATAACCGTCCGTAACCGTTACCCGCTACCCCTTATGGCCACAGCCTTCGAGCTGCTCCAGGAAGCAGTTTTTTTCACTAAGCTTGACCTGCGGAACGCATACCATCTTGTGCGGATCAGACCTGGTGACGAGTGGAAGACCGCTTTCAACACGCCTACTGGTCACTATGAATACTTGGTGATGCCCTTCGGCCTGACCAACGCCCCAGCGGTGTTCCAAGCGCTCATAAACGATGTGCTTAGGGATATGCTTAACATATTTGTGTTTGTTTACTTGGATGACATCCTCATCTTTTCGAGCTCCCTTCAAGAACACACTAAGCATGTCAGACAAGTACTCAAACGCCTCCTGGACAGCCATCTGTACGTTAAGCCGGAAAAATGTGAATTCCATTCATCCCGAGTACAATTCCTGGGATTTGTAGTGGAACCCGGTCGAGTCCAAATGGACCCCAGGAAGGTAGGGGCGGTAGCGGATTGGCCCACCCCCAAATCCGTTAAGGAAGTTCAGCGTTTCCTGGGCTTCACAAACTTCTACCGCAAGTTCATCAAGAACTTCAGCTTGGTGGCAGCCCCTCTCTCAGCTTTAACCAAGGGTGGCAATGCAAGGTTTTTGTGGGGAAGAGAAGCTGAGACGGCCTTCCAAGGACTCAAGCAGCGCGTTCTCTCTGCTCCCATCCTGATACTACCGACTACGGATGAACCATTTGTGGTGGAGGTAGACGCATCAGAGGTTGGTGTTGGAGCTGTCCTGTCTCAGAGGGGTGAAGACAAGAAGCTTCATCCGTGCGCTTTCTTCTCACACCGGCTTACCCCGACTGAGAGGAACTACGATGTGGGGGATCGTGAACTCCTAGCGGTTAAGATGGCATTGAAGGAATGGAGACACTGGCTCGAGGGGGCTTCTCATCCGTTTCAAGTGCTTACGGACCACAAAAAATCTGGAGTATATCCAGCAGGCGAAGCGGTTGAACTCTAGACAAGCTAGATGGTCTCTTTTCTTCAATCGATTCCAGTTTATCCTCACCTATCGGCCCGGGTCGAAGAATCTCAAACCGGATGCCCTGTCCCGAGTCTACGCTCCTGCCATTCGAGATGACACGGACATGCCTGTCCTTCCTGCTGCTAAGATTGTGGCTCCGATCTCGTGGCAAGTTGAGGATACCGTGAGACGTGCTCAAGCTAGCGAACCGGACCCGAAAGGAGGTCCTGCCAATCGGTTGTTTGTCCCCAAGGCAGTGAGGACTCAGGTCCTTCTGTGGGGGCACTCCTCTTGCCTCACCTGTCATCCGGGCGTAGGTCGCACCTTGGAGTTCATCCAGCGTAAGTTCTGGTGGCCTACCATAAGAGAAGACGTTGCCACTTTCGTCAATGCCTGTCCCGTGTGCTGCCAGGGCAAATCTTCTCACCTCCGCCCTCAAGGACTCCTTCACCCTTTACCTGTTCCCCACAGACCCTGGTCCCATATCTCATTGGACTTTATTACTGGACTTCCTCCATCCCATGGCAATACTACTATCCTAGTCATAATCGACAGGTTTTCAAAGGCGGCCAGGTTCGTCCCTCTGACTAAGTTACCTTCTGCCAAGGAAACGGCTGAGTTGGTAATTAATCATGTGTTCCGAGTCTTCGGCATTCCTCAAGATATGGTTTCTGACAGAGGTCCCCAGTTCGCCTCAAGGTTTTGGAAGGCCTTCTGCCAACTCATGGGGGCTTCTGCCAGTCTATCTTCAGGGTACCATCCGGAGTCCAACGGCCAAACAGAGAGGATGAATCAAGAGCTGGAAACCACCCTCTGATGTATGACTCGTGACAACCCGTCCACATGGTCATCCTTTATTGTTTGGGCCGAATACGCGCACAACACCTTGCGCTCCTCCTCCACTGGTATGTCCCCGCACGAGTGTCAGTTTGGCTATGCTCCTCCATTGTTCCCGGACCAGGAGGCAGAAGTCAGAGTGCCTTCAGCCTTGAAGTTCGTCAGACGCTGTCGGCTCATGTGGAGGAAGACCCGTCTTAATCTTATGCGTTCCTCACAGAGGTACCAACAACAAGCCAACAGACGTCGCCGTCCCGGGCCTACCCTGCGCCCCGGCCAGAGAGTCTGGCTCTCCACAAGAGACTTACCTCTACGGGTGGAGTCTCGCAAGCTGTCCCAAAAATACATCGGTCCCTTCAAGGTTGCCAGGAGAGTTAACCCAGTTTCTTATCGCCTACACTTACCCAGATCCCTTAAGATTAATCCCACATTTCACATTTCATTGTTAAAACCTGTTGTTTTTTCTCCCCTTGTCCCGGCAGACAGACCTCCCCCTCCGCCTCGTGTCATTGGAGGCCAGCCGGCTTATACCGTCCATCGGATACTGGATTCCCACCGGGTGCAGCGGTCCTGGCAGGATCTGGTGGACTGGGAAGGCTACGGTCCCGAGGAGCGCTCCTGGGTTCCTGCCAAAGACATCCTGGACCCTGACCTCATTCGTCAGTTCAGGGCCCTCCACCCTGAGAGAGCTGGTAGGAACGTCAGGAGCCGTTCCTAGGGGGGGGATTCTGTCAGGATTTGGCCAGGGTTTTTCCGGGTTTTGGTCACTAGATGCCCCCATTGTGCTTTTTGACCTTATGTTTTTTCCCTTGTTCCCCATTATTATTTGCACCTGTGCCTCGTTTCCCCTGATTGTATTTAAACCCTTAGTTTCCCTCAGTTCTGTGCTCTGTGTTTGTATGTTAGCACCCAGCCCTAGTGTTCTGTGTGCTCTAGTTGATTCCGGTGGACGCTCTTGTGGAATTCTGTTTTTTGTTTTTGTTTTTGAGAATCTTTTGAGGCTTTTTTGTGCTATTCCTACCACCTTGTGGATTTGCCTTTTTGTATTGAAGGACTTCTCTTTTTTACTTTATTAAATACACCGTCTTAAGTACTGCTGTGTCTGCCTCATCTTCTGGGTTCTGCTGACTATTCGTTGCTCAGTTGGTTAAGTGACTGTTTCTCACTCCGGAGACCCAGGTTCGTAACCGGGTCCTGACAGAAATCTTACTATTATAGAACAGGTGATGAATATAGAGAAATGTTACTATTATAGAACAGGTGATGAATATAGAGAAATGTTACTATTATAGAACAGGTGATGAATATAGATAAATGTTACTATTATAGATCAGGTGATGAATATAGAGAAATGTTACTATTATAGAACAGGTGATGAATATAGAGAAATGTTACTATTATAGAACAGGTGATGAATATAGAGAAATGTTACTATTATAGAACAGGTGATGAATATAGAGAAATGTTACTATTATAGAACAGGTGATTAATATAGAGAAATGTACTCACCTCCACCTTGTCCGAGGCTACAGCATACCAGTGTACTCAACAGCACTGAAACACACAGAGAGAACTATCACTATAGTACATGATGTAAACACTGAAACACACAGAGAGAACTATCACTATGGTACATGATGGAAACACTGAAACACACAGAGAAATTAACACAGATAATAATGTCCTTAAGAGTCTATTGATCTAACTAACATAATCCAAAAATCCCAAATCCATCAGTTTAAGAGATTTTCAATCCTCCTGTGTTACTTTCCATCTGCTGTGGAAAGTACGTTGTTCTCCAAGTGTCAAGGGACTCATCTGAAGGTAACCCATACAAATGAATGGTAGTATGGAGAAAAATATATAGATATTAACCCATACAAATGAATGGAAGCTTGGAGATATATATATAGATATTAAACCTTCATCTGAAGGTAACCCGTACAAATGAATGGAAATATGTAGATATACAGTGGGGCAAAAAAGTATTTAGTCAGCCACCAATTGTGCAAGTACTCCCACTTAAAAAGATGAGAGAGGCCTGTCATTTTCATCATAGGTACACTTCAACCATGACAGACAAAATGAGGGGGAAAAAATCCAGAAAATCACATTGTAGGATTTTTTATTAATTTATATAAAGTAGCCAAAACTGTCAATATAAGTCTTTGAATGAAGAGATGGAGATAAAACGTTCCAGTCTGAGTATTTGTTGAAGCTCGTTCGCTGCAGTGAACTGAAAAGACAGGGATGCTTTGGGGACCTTTAACAGAATGTGACTGGCAGAACGGGTGTTATGTGGAGGATGAGGGCTGCAGTAGATATCTCAGATAGGGGTGTGAGGCCTAAGAGGTTTTTATATATAAGGATCAACCAGTAGGTATCATAGATAGGGGGAGTGAGAACTAAGGTAGTTTTTCATATAAGGATCTTGCGATGGGTATACAGAGATGACCAGTTTACAGAGGAGTATAGAGTGCAGTGATGTGTCCTATAAGGAGCATTGGTGGCAAATCTGATGGCCGAATGGTAAAGCACATCTAGCCGCTCAAGAGCACCCTAACCTGTTGGTCTATAAATACATCTCAGTAGTCTTGCATGGGTAGGATGGTCATCTGAATCAGGGTTAGTTTGGCATCTGTGGTGAAAGAGGAGCAATTACAAGTCTAGATTTAACTTAGTTTAGATTTAGATTGAGTCTGCAACTTTGATATGTGAGGGACAGTGTACCGTCATACTCCCAAGTACTTAATGAGGTGATTACCTCAAGCTTTAAACCTTCAGAGGTAGTAATCACACCTGTGGGGAGAGGGGCAGTCTTCTTACCAAACCACATGACCTTTGTTTTGGAGGCGTTCAAAACAAGGTTAATGGTAGAGAAAGCTTGTTGGACACTAAGAAAGCTTTGTTGTTGAGCGTTTAACACAAAATACAGGGAGGGGCCAGCTGGGTAAAAGACTGTATCATCTGCATATAAATGGTTGAGAGAGCTTCCTACTGCCTGAGCTATGTTGTTGATGTACATTGAGAAGAGCTGTGTGCCTAGGATCGAGCCTTGGGGAACTCCCTTGGAGACAGACAGTGGCTGAGACAGCAATGTTCTGTCTTTATACACTGCACTCTTTGAAAGAGGTAGTTAGCAAACCAGGCCAAAGACCCCTCAGAGACACCAATACTCCTTAGTCGGCTGACAAGAATGGAATGGTCTACCATACCTTAAGGGAACATTTTGACATTTGCTGTATGGTTAGTGAGGTAGTCCATATTGCAAATGTACGGTCCCTTACTAGACGTCCGAAAACGTTTCAAAAATTTGCGGACGGCGTCGGGCCGAGCGGCAGGGCCGGGAAGTCATCAAGCGAACTTTATCGGTTTCCGTTTAATAAAATAATAAAATTTTGGTCATTTTTCCACTGTCCCAGAAAATCCCACAAGAGGGCATAAGCAATCATATTGCAAATGTACAAAACATCACGAATCACGACGTTTCGAAGCCGAAACTTGGTGAGCGTAGGTTTGGCATGATGGGCTGTTGGCCCCGAACAAGATGGCGTCTAGGCCTCAACGGTTTTTGAGTTATGGCCATTTTTCTTGGAAAAAAAGGTCCAAAATGAAAATAGAGAAATTATTTTCAACTCCACGTCAAAGTCAAGGTGCCTCCGGTGTCAATAAAAAAAAGAACCAGCCATTTATCTATCGTCATTTAAGAGAAATCGTACAATGTCATATTGGTGATGTTCAAAAATAGTTTTTTTTTTTAAAACAGTTACAGATCCAGTTGCAGGGTGTTCATATGAATCTTTTTAAAGTGTGCTGCGGAGCTCTGTGAGATTTCTGTGATTTTCTATGATTTTCTGAAATAACACACACTCACTAAACCCTCTGTAAATAACTCACTTCTTAACGTAAAGACTTAAAACTCAGGATTCTGTAAAGGCATACCCCAATCAGGATATGGGTAAATTTATAGCTTCCTGTGCCAACCGGAAGTGCCTTAAATGGTGTCATAGTGGCTGTTTCCAAGGGTTAAAAAGGTCAAATCTTTTCAAAACTTCATATGTGTGATTAGGCAACCCCCAGTAACTGTAAATCAGTCATTTTTACCATACAATTTCTAAGGAAAACTAAATCACACACACACACAACTTGGAAGGAGGGACGTATTGGGGTGCGTAGAGACAGACAGTGGCTGCAATATTTAGCTTTGTTCGAGGTAAAAACGAACCGTCAGACCTAGAGTTCTGAAACTTTAGAAACCTGTTCTAGACCTCAGGTCGATAGTGCGTGGTGAGTTAGGTGGCTCTAGAAGATTCTCAGACGGAGAAACAGCCTCGTACATTTGCAATGATTTCAATTCATTTTGACCATTACGAAAATGACGACATTTAGAAAAGTCTCAGAGACACACAACTAGGTGCATTGAAACCGGCTCGGCCCATAGAGACGGACCCCAACGTTTCTGTCCGATAGCTCATTCAAGGACCCCATAGCAAGGCATGGAAAAAAGTGGATTTTCAGCACCAATTAGGGATTTGCTCGAGCACCGAAGGACCTATCGAGCCGAAACTCGGGATTCGGAGTCGCCTCATATAGGCCTACACATAATGTCTGAACTGGACCCGCAGCTAGAACGTAACTACGTGTTTTACGTTTTTATTGTGTTTTAAACTGAAGGCGCTGTGAATTTTGGGCCTGCTCTGACATATGTGATAGTTGGCTTCTAAATGAGTTGGAAAAAGCTGGTTTGGTGTCAGTTTTTTATCAGTTTGGTATCAGAATGATCTCTAATTGACTGATGGACGGTGACTTGCTGGTGACTCTTGTCCAGTTGCAATATGTTTAAAGAGTGAGGTACCATCACCAAAGTGACATTCTGAAATCAACCCTAACGAGCGATTGAGAGGAACCAGAGTCACTGCCCAGCCATCCCGAGTTCATCGGGCCAGTCAATTTCGCATTCCTGCAGGATTTTTATAGCATGACAAATTCGTGATGGTAAATGCCCATTGAACCATATTGCAAATGCACAGTGACTTTGCAAAAGTGAAAAAACATAAACAAATGGACATAATGAAATCAACACAACGAGCGATGGAGAAGACCCACTATCAATGCCCGGCCATCCTGTGTTCATCAGGCCAGTCAAGTTTGCATTTTTGCAGGATTTTTGAGCGTGACAAATTCGTGATGGTAAATGCCCATTGAAACATATTGCAAATGCACGTGCAATAGTGCATTTGTGCAATAGTGCAATAGTGAAAAAAACATCACCAAATGGACATGATAAAATCAACACAACGAGTGATGGAAGGGAACAACTAGTTCCGAGTTCATCAGGCCAGTCAATTTAGCATTTCTGCAGGATTTTTGAGCATGTCAAATTTCTTATGATATTTGGCCCCCACAAAACATATGCCTTATGCACAAGTAAAAAAAATAAAAAATAATGATAATAAAATACAACTAAAGTATGTTGATACAGTTCTTATACGTGTGTAATTGACACAAAATTCGAAAGAATTTCGAAAAACGGTCCAGAAAGCACTTTTTAAGGGTGTGTGAAGTTTTTTATAAAATTTTGCTATTTTTGACTTTTGACTTCCTATGAAATCATATTCAAAATGGAGAAAACATATGCCTTATGCACAAGTAAAAAATAAATAAAAATTATGATAATAAAATATGATTGAAGTATGTTGATACAGTTCTTATACATGTGTAATTGACACAAAAATTGAAAGAATTTTGAAAAACGGTCCAGAAAGCACTTTTTTAGGCGTGTGTGAAGTTTTTTATAACATTTTGCAATTTTTGACTTTTGACTTTTGACTTCCTATGAAATCGTATTGCAAATGGACAAACCATGTTCCTTATGCGCAAGTAATAAAAAAAAATGATGATAATAAAATTGGACAAAAGTATATTCATACAGTTCTTACACATGTGTAATTGACAAAAAAATCGAAATAATTTCGAAAAACGGTCCAGAAAGCACTTTTTTGGGGGGTGATGAGTTTTTTTTTTATTCACTTTTTCAACATTTTTCTTTTGGATGTTGACTTGTGTTGCATTTCCAATATGAAAAACCAAGCAAGTCAGTGTCCATCAGAGCGAGCTACGGTCAAGCGGGGCATCTCGTTGAACTCGCCACGGCCTAGAGAATATGGAAATGCCATTGCAGGCTCTGTGTGTCTTTAAGCACTGCACTTTGTCACTCCATCCTTGCTGTGTGGGTATGTCTGTGTGTGTGTGTGAGAGAGAGCTTTTCTTTAACATCTGTTGGGAGAAATGACTGACTTACAGTTAATGGGGGTTGCCTAATCACACATATGAAGTTTTGAAAAGATCTGACCTTTTTAACCCTTGGAAACAGCCACTATGACACCATGTAAGGCACTTCCGGTTGGCACAGGAAGCTATAAATAAACTCATATCCTGATTGGGGAATCCTGAGTTATAAGTCTTTACGTTAAGAACTGAGTTATTTACAGAGGGTTTAGTGAGTGTGTGTTATTTCAGAAAATCATAGAAAATCACAGAAATCTCGCAGAGCTCCTGTCACGCCTTGGTCTTAGTATTGTGTGTTTTAGTTTATTAGTTAGTCAGACCAGGGTGTGACATGGGGTTATTTTGTATTGTATTTTCTTATTGGGGTTTTGTAGTAGTTGGGATTGTAGCTGGTTAGGGGTGTGTGTGTGTGTTAATTAGGTTGGCTGCCTGAGGCGGTTCTCAATCAGAGTCAGGTGCTTCTCATTGTCGCTGATTGGGAACCATATTTAGGTAGCCTGTTTTTCGCTTTGCATTTCGTGGGTGATTGTCCCTGTCTCTGTGTTAGTTTCACCAGTCAGGCTGTATTAGGTTTCGTTCTGTTTTTTTTTTTTTGTATTTATTAGTTATTCGTGTTAGTTCGTTCGTTTTGTCTTCATTCAATAAACATGAGTAACTTACACGCTGCATTTCGGTCCGACTCTCCTTCAACAACAAAAGAACGCCGTTACAGAATCACCCACCAAACTCGGACCGAGCAGCGTGTCAACAGGCAGGTGCAGCGCAAAGAGGAGCCTCGTTATAAGGATTTCTGGACATGGGAGGAAATCCTGGACGGAAGAGGACCCTGGGCTAAACCAGAAGAGTGTAGCCGCCCTAAAGCGCAGCAGGCGAAGAGTAAACAGGAGCAGCGTGTAAACAGGCAGGAGCAGCGCGTCAACAGGCAGGAGCAGCGCAAACGGGAGCTACACGAGAAACAACAGAAGCAGCTTCAGTGGGAGAGGCTACACCATTTGGAGAATTGGACATGGGAGGAGGAACTGGACGGAAAAGGACCCTGGGCTCAGCCTGGTGATTATCGCCTCCCCAAGGAAGAATTAGAAGCGGCTAAAGCGGAGAGGCGCAAATATGAGGAGGCAGCACGGCGATGTGGATGGAAGCCCGAAAAGCAGCCCCAATTTTTTTTGGGGGGGGGGCTATCAGGGGGAGTGGCTGAGTCAGGAGATAGACCTGAGTCAACTCTCCCTGTTTATTGTGAAGAGCCAAGGAGGAGGTCAGAACCAGTGTTGGAGGTGAGCGAAGCAGAGACTGTGAAGGAGTTAATGGGAAAATTGGAGGAGAGTCTAATGAGGGAGTTGCTAGTTTGGTGCTTTAGATATAATATTCGGCCGACGGAGCGTGTCGGGGATTTGATGGCACCTGGGTCAGCACTCCATACTAGTCCTGAGGTGCGTGTTAGTCGGCTGGTGGAAAGTGTGCCAGCCTCACGCACTAAGCCTCCTGAGTACCAGCCTAGCCTTTCACGTCCTGTGCCAGTCCTGCATTCAGGCTCTTCAGTACTCCTTCACGGTCCAGTCCATCCTGTGCCACCTTCACACACCAGTCCTCCGGTAGTAGCTCCTCACACCAGGCTTCCTGTGCCTGTCCTTTATCCAGAACCACCTCCACACCCCAGCCCTCCAGTAGCAGCTCCCCGCACTAGGCTTCCTGTGCGTGTCCTCGGCCAAATACCACCAGTGCCAGAACCACGCATCAGGCCTTCAGTGCGCCTCGCCTGTTCAGCGTTTTCTCCCTCTCCTGCGCTGTCGGAGTCTCCCCTTTATTCAGCGGTTCTAGAGCCTTCCTCCTCTACAGCGCTGCTGGAGTCTCCTGTCTGTTCAGCGCAGCCAGCGCTTTCTCCCTCTACTGCGCTGTCGGAGTCTCCCGTCTGTTCAGCGGTTCTAGAGCCTTCCTCCTCTACAGCGCTGCCGGAGCCTCCTGTTTGTATAGAGCAGCCTGAGCTGCCAGTCTACATTAAGCAGCCAGAGCTGTCAGTTTGTATAGAGCAGCCTGAGCTGTCAGTCTACATTGAGCAGCCAGAGCTGTCAGTTTGCATAGAGCAGCCTGAGCTGCCAGTCTACCTTGAGCAGCCAGAGCTGTCAGTTTGCATAGATCAGCCTGAGCTGCTAGTCTGCATGGAGCAGCTAGTCTGCATGGAGCAGCCAGAGCTGCCAGTCTGCAAAGAGCTGCCAGTCTGCATGGAGTTGCCAGTCTGCATGGAGCTGCCAATCTGCAAGAAGCCGCCAGAGCTGTCAATCTGCATGGAGCAGCCTGAGCCGTCAGTCAGCATAAAGCAGCCAGATCTGCCAGTCAGCCAGACTCTTCCAGATCTGCCAGTCAGCCAGACCATTCCAGTCAGCCAGACTCTTCCAGATCTGCCAGTCAACCAGATTCTTCCAGATCTGCTAGTCTGCATGGAGTTGCCAGTCTGCATGGAGCTGCCAATCTGCAGGAAGCCGCCAGAGCTGTCAATCTGCATGGAGCAGCCTGAGCCGTCAGTCAGCATGAAGCAGCCAGATCTGCCAGTCAGCCAGACTCTTCCAGATCTGCCAGTCAGCCAGACCATTCCAGTCAGCCAGACCCTTCCAGATCTGCCAGTCAACCAGACTCTTCCAGATCTGCCAGTCAACCAGACTCTTCCAGATCTGTCAGTCAACCAGACTCTTCCAGATCTGCCAGTCGACCAGACTCTTCCAGATCTGCCAGTCAGCCAGACTCTTCCAGATCTGCCAGTCAGCCAGACTCTTCCAGATCTGCCAGTCAGCCAGACTCTTCCAGATCTGCCAGTCATCCAGACTCTTCCAGATCTGCCAGTCATCCAGACTCTTCCAGATCTGCCAGTCATCCAGACTCTTCCAGATCTGCCAGTCAACCAGACCCTTCCAGATCTGCCAGTCAGCCAGACTCTTCCAGATCTGCCAGTCATCCAGACTCTTCCAGATCTGCCAGTCATCCAGACTCTTCCAGATCTGCTAGTCAGCCAGGATCCGCCAGTAAACCAGGATCTGCCAGTCAGCCAGGATCCGCCAGTCAGCCAGGATCCACTAGTCAGCCAGGATCCGCCAGTCAGCCAGGATCCGCCAGTCAGCCAGGATCCGCCAGTCAGCCAGGATCCGCCAGTCAACCAGGATCCGCCAGTCAGCCAGGATCCGCCAGTCAGCCTGGATCTGCCAGTCAGCCAGGATCCGCCAGTCAGCCAGGATCCGCCAGTCAGCCAGGATCCGCCAGTCAGCCAGGATCCGCCAGTCAACCAGGATCCGCCAGTCAACCAGGATCCGCCAGTCAGCCTGGATCTGCCGGATTCAACTTCCTGGCTGGGCTTCATCTCAGTACTGGGCTTTTTCTCAGTGATGGGCTGCCTCTCAGTGCTGAGCTGCCCCTCAGTCCTGAGCTGCCCCTCAGTCCTGAGCTGCCCCTCTGTCCCGAGCTGCCCCTCTGTCCCGAGCTGCCCCTCAGTCCCGAGCTGTCCCTCAGTCCCGAGCTGCCTCAGTCCCGAGCTGCCTCAGTCCCGAGCTGCCCCTCAGTCACGAGCTGCTCTTCTATTATGTAGGGTTCTGGGTGAGGACTATTCGGCCATGGTCGGCGGTTAGGGTGGATTATCTATGGACGCGAAGGGGAAGAACATTGACATTTATGAAGTGGGGTCCACGTCCGGAGCCGGAACCGCCACCATGGACAGACGCCCACCCGGACCCTCCCTATGGTTTTGAGGTGCGTTCGGGAGTCCGCACCTTAGGGGGGGGGGTTCTGTCACGCCTTGGTCTTAGTATTGTGTGTTTTAGTTTATTAGTTAGTCAGACCAGGGTGTGACATGGGGTTATTTTGTATTGTATTTTCTTATTGGGGTTTTGTAGTAGTTGGGATTGTAGCTGGTTAGGGGTGTGTGTGTGTGTTAATTAGGTTGGCTGCCTGAGGCGGTTCTCAATCAGAGTCAGGTGCTTCTCGTTGTCGCTGATTGGGAACCATATTTAGGTAGCCTGTTTTTCGCTTTGCATTTCGTGGGTGATTGTCCCTGTCTCTGTGTTAGTTTCACCAGTCAGGCTGTATTAGGTTTCGTTCTGTTTGTTGTTTTTTTGTATTTATTAGTTATTCGTGTTAGTTCGTTCGTTTTGTCTTCATTCAATAAACATGAGTAACTTACACGCTGCATTTCGGTCCGACTCTCCTTCCGCAGCACACTTTAACCTCTTCAACCTATGGGGACGCTATGTCATTATTGGATAAAAAGATGTGCCCGTTTTAAGTGCAATATTTTGTCACAAAAAGACGCTCGACTATGCATGGAATTGACAGCCTTGGAAAGACAAAACTCTGACGTTTCCAAAACTGCAAAGATAATATCTGTGAGTGCCCCAGAACCAAGATGAAGTTTCATACAGGAAATGCCCCAGATTCTGAAAGCGCTGTGTTCCAATGTCTCCTTATATGGCTGTCAATGCGCCAGGAATGAGCCTGCCCTTTGTGTCATTTCTCCAAGGTGTCTGCAGCATTGTGACGTGTTTGTAGGCATATCATTGGAAGATTGACCATAAGAGACTACATTTACCTTTTGTCCGCCCGGTGTCCTGTCTCGAAATTATTGCGTAATCTGTAGGTCCATGCGCGTTCCATTTCTTCAGAAGAGAAAGTCAACTGCCACAAAGGATTTTATCGTCGATAGATATGTGAAAAACACCTTGAGGATTGATTCTAAACATCGGTTTGCCATGTTTCTGTCGATATTATGGAGTTAATTTGGAAAAAAGTTTGCGTTTTAATGACTTAATATATATATATTTTTTTACCCAAACGTGATGAACTAAACGGAGCGATTAGTCGACACAAATAATATTTTTGTAAAAATGGAACATTTGCTATCTAACTGAGAGTCTCCTCATTGAAAACATCTGAAGTTCTTCAAAGGTAAATTATTTTATTTGAATCCTTTTCTGTTTTTTGTGAAAATGTTGCATGCTGAAAGACAGGCATAATCCTATGCTAGGCTATCAATACTGTTACACAAATGCTTATTTAGCTATGGTTCAAAAGCATATTTTGAAAATCTGAGATGACAGTGTTGTTAACAAAAGGCTAAGCTTGAGAGCAAATAGATTCATTTCATTTCATTTGCGATTTTCATGAATAGTTAACGTTGTGTTATGCTAATGAGCTTGCGGATAGATTTACACAATCCTGGATACAGGTTTTTTTCGTAGCTAAACGTGACGCAGAAAACGGAGCGATTTGTCCTAAACAAATAATCTTTCAGGAAAAACTGAACATTTGCTATCTGAGAGTCTCCTCATTGAAAACATCCGAAGTTCTTCAAAGGTAAATTATTTTATTTGAATGCTTTTCTGGTTTTTGTGAAAATGTTGCCTGCTGAATGCTAACGCTAAATGCTACGCTAGGCTATCAATACTGTTACACAAATGCTTGTTTTGCAATGGTTGAGAAGCATATTTTGAAAATCTGAGATGACAGTGTTGTTAACAAAAGGCTAAGATTGAGACCAAATAGATTAATTTTATTTCATTTGCGATTGTCATGAATAGTTAACGTTGCATTATGGTAATGAGCTTGAGGCTATAGTCACGATACCGGATCCGGGATGGCTCAACGCAAGAAGTTAAAAAGATTCGTATGAACACCCTTCAACTGGATCTGTAACTGTTTAAAAAAAAACTATTTTTGAACATCACCAATTTGACATTTTATGATTTCTCTTAAATGACGTTAGATAAATGGCTGGTTCTTTTTTTATTGACACCAGAGGCTCCTTAACTTTGACGTGAAGTTGAAAAATAATTTCTCTATTTTCATTTTGGACCTTTTTTCCCAGAAAAATGGCCATAACTCAAAAACCGTTGAGGCCTAGACGCCATCTTGTTCGGGGCCAACTGCCCATTATGCCAAACCTACGCTCACCAAGTTTTGGCTTCAAAATATTTTCCGTTTTGGAGATAAGGCCCCATCGTGATTCATGATGTTTTGTACAATTGCAATATGATTGCTTATGCCCTCTTGTGGGATTTTCCGGGACATCGGAAAAATGACCAAAATTTGACCAAAATTTGATTATTTTATAAAACGGAAACCGAATGTCCGAGAAAGTTCATTTAATGACTTTCCGGTAGGTCCGGCCCTGCCGCAAGGCCAGAAGCCGACCGCAAATTTTACAAACGTTTTCGGACATCTAGTAAGGGACCGTACATTTGCAATATGGACTTTCTCACTAACCATACAACAAATGTCAAAATGTTCCCTTAAGGTATGTCAATGAACAGCATTCTCACATAGGTGTTCCTTTTGTCCAGGTGGGAAAGGGCAGTGTGGAGTGTGATTAAGATTGCGTCATCTGTGGATCTGTTTGAGTGGTATGCAAATTGGGTGGGTCTATGAACAGCCTTTCAAAGCACTTCATGGCTACCGATGTGAATGCTACGGGCGGTAATCATTTAGGCAGGTTAACTGCGCTTCCTTGGGCACAGGGGCTATGGTGGTCTCCTTGAAACATGTACAGTTGAAGTCAGAAGTTTACATACACTTAGGTTGGAGTCATTAAAACTGGTTTTTCAACCACTCCACACATTTCTTGATAACAAACAATTGTTTTGGCAAGTCGGTTAGGACATCTACTTTGTGCATGACACAAGTAAACAGCTTGGAAAATTACAGAAAATGATGTCATGGCTTTAGAAGCTTCTGTTCGGCTAATTGACATAATCTGAGTCAATTGAAGGTGTACGTGTGGATGTATTTCAAGGCCCACCTTCAAACTCAGCGCCTGTTTGCTTGACATCATGGGAAAATCAAAAGAAATCAGCCAAGAAAAAAAATTTGTAGACCTCCACAAGTCTGGTTCATTCATCTGTACAAACAATAGTATGCAAGTATAAACACCATGGGACCACACTGCCGTTATACCGCTCAGGAAGGAGACACATTCTGTCATCTAGAGATGAACGTACTTTGGTGTGAAAGTGCAAATCAATCCCAGAACAACAGCAAAGTTGTGAAGATGCTGAAGGAAACAGATACAAAAGTATCTATATCTACAGTAAAACGGGTCCTATATCGACATAACCTGAAAGGCCGCTCAACAAGGAAGAAGCCACTGCTCCAAAATAATAACCACCATAAAAAAAACAGACTACGGTTTGCAGCTGCACATGGGGACAAAGATCGTACTTTTTGGAGAAATGTCCTCTGGTCTAAAGAAACAAAAATAGAACTGTTTGGCCATAATGACCATCGTTATGTTTGGAGGAAAAATGAGAGACTTGCAAGCCAAAGAACACCATCCGAACCGTGAAGCACGGGGGTGGCAGCATCATGTTGTGGGGTAGCTTTGCTGCAGGAGGGAATGGTGGGCAGAACTGAAAAAGCGTGTGAGAGCAAGGAGGCCTACAAACCTGACTCAGTTAGCCAGCTCTGTCAGGAGGAATAGGCCAAAATTCACCCAACTTATTGTGGGAAGCTTGTGGTAGGCTACCCGAGACGTTTGACCCAAGTTAAAATATTTAAAGGCAATGCTAACAAATACTAATTGAGTGTTTGTAAACCTCTGACCCACTGGGAATGTGATATCAGAAATAAAAGCTGAAATTAATTATTCTCTCTACTATTATTCTGACATTTCACATTCTTAAAATAAAGTGGTGATCCTAACTGACATAAGTCAGGGCATTTTAATTTTTTTTGGCTAAGGTGTATGTAAACTTCCGACTTCAACTGTACGTATTATAGACTCGGTCAGGGAGATGTTGAAAATATCAGTGAAGACACTTGCCAGTTGGTCATCGCATGCTTTGAGTACACGTCCTGGTAATCCATCACGTCACTGGGCAGCTCGCGTCTGTGTTTCCCTTTGTAGTTTCCCTCTGGATAGGCTCATATTTATGCATTTATAATTTACCGGAACGAGAGCCAGTCAGCCTGAGTATGCAATTCAGCCTTTCGACCAAATGAGGTGGAGTAACTCTACAAGACCACGTTCGAACCAGGGGCTGAACCTGTTTTTTATTCTCATTTTATTAATGGCCGACAAAAAAATGACTTTCAAGCTTCTAGTGTTAATGTGCAGAAAACTTTTACGAGAGCAGAAATCAGTGAAACAGATATCAGAGCACAAGTCAGAATCTGGGCCTAGCAACAATAGATGGGCCAGGGTGTACATGCACATTTCCAGATATCATCAACATTAATACAATCAGGGCACAGCAGAGGACTGAGGCAGTGTTGATTTATTATCCAAATATAAATACTAAAATTTGCAGATTTTAAATAATAGTTATGTACTATATCGATATTAAACCATACAGATATGAAACTATACAGAAATTTAAACATAAAGATATGAAAATATACAATTATTATTAAACAATACTGATATTAAACTATATAGATATGAAACTGTACATATATTTAACCATATAGATATTAAACTATATAGATATTAAACTATATAGATATTAAACCATATATATATATTAAACAATATAGATAATACACTATACAGATATTAAACTATATAGATATTAAACTATATAGATATTAAACCATATATATATTAAACAATATAGATAATACACTATACAGATATTAAACTATATAGATATTAAACTATATAGATACTAAACTATACAGATAATAAACAATATATAGATATTAAAATACATATGCATTAAACCATACAGATATTAAACTACTATATATAGCCATTGAACTTTTAAGACTTTTTTATTTAACCATGTAAGTTGACTGAGAACACATTCTCATTTACAGCAACAACCTGGGGAATATTTACAGGGGAGAGGAGGAGGATGAATGAGCCATTTGTAAGCTAGGGATGATTAGGTTACTATGATGATATGAGGGACACCTTGGGAATTTAGCCAGGGCACTGGGGTTAACAGCCCTACTTTTACGATAAGTGCCATGGGATCTTTAATGACCTCAGAGAGTCAGGACACACATTTAACGTCCATAATACAGCAAACTACAGAGAGTAATGTCCCCAATTAATGCTCTGGGGGATTGCAATATTTTTTAGGCCTGAGTAAAGAGTGCCTCCTACTGGCCCTCCAACACCACTTCAAGCAGAATCTGGTCTCCCATCCAGGGACCGACCAGGACCAACCCTGCTTAGCTTCAGAAGCAAGCCAGCAGTGGGATGCAGGTTGGTATGCTGTTGGCAAGATGTAAAAGCATACAGATATTCTACAATAAAGTACAATATTACACCATAGAGCTATTAATCTATATAGATATGTAACCATATAGATGTTAAACTATATAGATATTTAACTATATATAAATATATACTGTAAATATAACCATACATATATTAAACTATATAGATATTAACCTATATAGATATTAAACTATATATATATTAATATATGTTAAACCATAAATGTATAAACCTTTGCAGACATTAAACTATATACAGTATATATATTATACCATACATATAGTACACTATATAGATATTAAACGATATATATATTAAACCATATAGATATTAAACTATATAGATATTAAACTATATATATAATAAACTATATAGATATTAAACTATATAGATATTAAACTATATATATAATAAACTATATAGATATTCAACTATATAGATATTAAACCATACATATATTCAACTATAAAGATATTCAACTATATAGATATTCAACTATATAGATATTAAACTATATAGATATTACACTATATAGATATGACACTATATAGATATTAAACTATAAAGATATTACACTATATAGATATTAAACTATATAGATATTAAACTATATATATATTAAACCTTAAATGTATAAACCTTTGCAGACATTAAACTATATACAGTATTTATATTAAACTATACAGATATTAAACCATTAATATATTACACTGTATAGATATTATACTATATAGATATTAAAATACGTAGATATTAAACTATATATATATTAAACATTTTACCTTTTTTGACTAGGCAGTATTTACAACTAGGAACAGTGGGTTAACTGCCTTGTTCAGGAGCAGAACGACAGATTTTTACCTTGTCGGCTCGGGGATTTGATCAAGTTACTGGCCCAACGATCTAACCACTAGGCTACCTGCCGCCCCAATTTATATATATATATATTTATAGATAATGCACTTAAACTATATAGATATTAAACTATACAGGTGTTAAACCATTTAGAGAGAGAGAGAGAGAGAGAGAGAGAGAGAGAGTACTTACAGAGCTGCCAGTAGAGTAGTGTCAGTTCCATATTATCTTGATGTTGAGTGAGACACTGATCTCCAGTTATAGACTTACAGACCCTCCTCCTCCTCCTTCCTGTTCTGACACACTGAGACCCTGACCCCCCTAGGGGTGGAAACAGTAGACTACCAACAGAGTAGCCAGCAGAGTGGTGTGAGTTCCATCCTGTCTTGATTCTGAGTGAGACTGATCTCCACTTATAGAAATGCTGACGATGTGATGAAAGACAGGAAGAGAGAGTAGATTATCTTGGCTTTACTTCTGCTAACCATATAGATATTAAACTATATAGATATTAAACTATAGAGATATTAAACAATATAGATAATACACGATACAGATATTAAACTATATAGATATTATACTATATATATATTAAACTATATAGATATTAAACTATATGGATATTCAACTATACATATATTAAACCATATAGATACTAAACTATACAGATAATAAACAATGTATAGACATTAAAATATATATGCATTACACCATACAGATTACATACAATATAATGCAAATTAATTACTTAAAAATCATACAATGTGATTTTCTGGATTTTTGTTTTAGATTCCGTCTCTCAGAGTTGAAGTGTACCTATGATAAAAAATTACAGACCTCTACATGCTTTGTAAGTAGGAAAACCTGCAAAATCGGCAGTGTATCAAATACTTGTTCTCCCCACTGTATATATTAAACAATACATATATACATTTTACCTTTTTTTAACTAGGCAGTATTTACAACTAGGAACAGTGGGGTTAACTGCCTTGTTCAGGGGCAGAACGACAGATTTTTACCTTGTCGGATCGGGGATTTGATATAGGAAACTTTCGGTTACTGGCCCAACGATATAACCACTAGGCGGCAATTAGCCGCCCCAATATCAACGTCAACGTCAACAAAACAAAGGAGAGAGAGAGAATTTACAGAGCTGCCAGTCAGTTCCATCCTGTCTTGATGCTGAGAGATTATCTGTAATCTCCAGTTATAGATTTATAGACCGTACTCCTCCTCCTTCCTGTTCTGACTACACACAGAAGGCCCTGCTGACGACGTGATGAAAGACAGGAAGAGAGAGTAGATTATCTTGGCTTTACTTTCCGCTACCACTGTTTATTTCTTCATTACCACCCTCCCACCCCTAGGCCATGTCCGTTAAACTGTGTTATTCTGAGAGGACTTGACCTCTAACCCCTACTAATGTAGACCTGAAAGGGATTGACCCCTAACCCTTACTATCAGTCAATACTGACAAAGTAGAGTCGCAATTCAATGGCTTAGACACAAGAGGTATGTGGCAGGGTCTACACTCAATCACGAACTACAAAAAATAAATCCAGCCCCGTCGAGGACCACGATGTCTTGCTCCCAGACAAACTAAACAACTTCTTTGCTCGCTTTGAGGACAATACAGTGCCACCGACACAGCCCGCTATCAAAACCTGCGGCCTCAACTTCACCGCAGCAAACGTGAGTAAAACATTTAATAAACATGTTAACCCTCGCTATGCTGCCGGCCCAGATGGCATCCCTAGCCGCGTCCTCAAAGCATGCGCATACGGACTGGCTGGTGTGTTTACGGACATATTCAATCAATCCTTATCCCAGTCTGCTGTTCCCACATGCTTCAAGAGTGCCTCCATTGTTCCTGTTCCCTAGAAAGCTAAGGTAACTGAGCTAAACGACTCCCGCCCCGTAGCACTCACCTCTGTCATCATGAAGTGCTTTGAGAGAATAGTCAAGGATCATATCACCTCCACCCTACCTGACACCCTAGACCCACTCCAATTAGCTTACCGCCCCAATAGGTCCACAGATGACGCAATCGCAATCACACTGCACACTGCCCTAACCCATCTGGACAAGAGGAATATCTATGTAAGAATGTGGTCATCGACTACAGCTCATCATTTATCACCATAGTACCCTCCAAACTCGTCATTAAGCTCGAGACCCTGGGTCTTGACCCCGCCATGTGCAACTGGGTCCTGGACTTTCTGACTGGCCGTCCCCAGGTGGTGATGGTAGGAAACAACATCTCCACCCCGCTGATCCTCAACACTGGGGTCCCACAAGGGTGCGTTCTCAGCCCTCTCCTGGACACCCATGACTGCATGTCCATGCACGCCTCCAACTCAATCATCAAGTTTGCAGACGACACTACAGTGTTAGGCTTGATTACCAACAATGACGAGACGGATTACAGGGAGGAGGTGAGGGCCCTCGGAGTGTGGTGCCAGGAAAATAACCTCACACTCAACGTCAACAAAACAAAGGAAATGATCGTGGACTTCAGGAAACAGCAGAGGGAGCACCCCCCTATCCACATCGATGGGACAGTGGTGGAGAAGGTAGAAAGTTTTAAGTTCCTCGACGTACACATCATGGACAAACTGAAATGGTCCACCCACACAGACAGCATGGTGAACAAGGCGCAACAGTGCCCCTTCAACTTCAGGAGGCTGAAGAAATTCGGCTTGTCACCAAAAACACTCACAAACTTTTACAGATCCACAATCGAAAGCATCCTGTCGGGCTGTATCACCGCCTGGTACGGCAACTGCTCTGCCCACAACCGTAAGGCTCTCCAGAGGGCAAACTACCTGCCCTCCTGGAAAACTACACCACCCGATGTCACATGAAGGCCAAAAATATAATCGAGGACAACAACCACTCGAGCCACTGCCTGTTCACCCCGCTATCATCCAGAAGGCGAGGTCAGTACAGGTGCATCAAAGCAGGGACCGAGAGACTGAAAAACAGCTTCTATCTCAAGGCCATCAGACTATTAAATAGCCACCACTAACATTGAGTGGCTGCTGCCAACATACTGACTCAAATCTCTAGCCACTTTAATAATAAAAAATTGGATGTAAAAAATGCATCACTAGTCACTTGAAACGATCCCACTTTATATAATGTTTACATACCCTACATTACTCATTTCATATGTATACACTGTACTCTATACCATCTACTGTATCTTGCCTATGCCGTTCGGCCATCGCTTATCCATTTATTTTTATGTACATGTTCTTATTCATTCCTTTACACTGTGTGTTTAATGTAGTTGTTGTGAAATTGTTAGATTACATGTTAGATATTATTGCATGGTCAGAACTAGAAGCACAAGCATTTTGCTACACTCACATTAACATCTGATAACAATGTGTATGTGACAAATAAAATTTGATTTGACCCTGGGCAAATGAAGGCCTACCGTCGCCCTTGGGAACTCCCAATCGCGGCCGGATGTAATGCAGCCTTGTTTGGAACCAGGTACTATAGTGATGCCTCTTGATGCCTTATACTGCTGCTCCACTTGGGAGCCATCTACTTCTGATTGGCTTGGTGGAAATGCTGCCATATTCTAATCTGGCCACTACCTACTAACCCCTATTCTCTATCCCTGACTCTCTACTCCCTACTCTCTAGCATCTAGTTCCTGGCCCCTACTTTATACTCACTACTTTCTAGCCCCCACCCTCTAGCCCCTACTCTCTAGACCCCATGATCTAGCCCCTACTCTCTTCTCCCTACTCTCGAGCCCCTACTCTCTAGCCACTGCTCGCAAGACCCTACTATCTAGCCCCTACTCTCTTCTCCCTAATCTATAGACCCTACAATCTAGCCCCTACTCTCTAGCCCCTACTCTCTAGCCACTACTTTCTAGCCCCTACTCTCTAGCCCCAACTATCTAGCCCCTACTCTCTAGCCCCTAGTCTCTAGGCACTATTCTCTAGCCCCTACTCTCTAGCTAATACTATCTAGCCCCTACTCTCTAGGCCCTACTCTATAGGCCCTACTCTCTAGCCAATACTATCTAGCCCCAACTCTCTAGGCCCTACTCTCTAGCCCCTAGTCGCTAGGCACTATTCTCTAGTCTTTACTCTCTAGCTAATACTATCTAGCCCCTACTCTCTAGACCCTACTCTATAGGCCCTACTCTCTAGCTAATACTATCTAGCCCCAACTCTCTAGGCCCTACTCTCTAGCCCCTACTCTCTTCTCCCTACTCCCTAGCCCCTATTCTCTAGCTAATACTATCTAGCCCCTACTATCTAGCTAATACTATCTAGCCCCTACTCTCTAGCTAATACTATCTCGCCCCTAGTCTCTACTCTCTACTCTCTAGTCCACACTCTCTACTCCCTACTCCCTACTCCCTAGCCCCTACTCTCTAGCCCATACTCTCTAGCCCCTACTATCTAGCCCTTACTCTCTAGCTAATACTATCCAGCCCCTACTCTCTACTCCCTACTCCCAAGCCCCGACACTCTAGCTCCTAGTCTCTAGCCCCTACACTCTATCCACCACCCTCTAGCTAATACTATCTAGCCCCTACTCTCTACTCACTACTCCCTAGCCCCAACTATCTAGCCCCTACTCTCTAGCTAATCCTCTCTAGACCCTACTCTCTACCTAATACTATCTAGCACCTATTCTCTAGCTAATACTATCTAGCCCATACTATCGAGCAAATACTATCTAGCCCCTACTATCTAGCTAATACTATCTAGCCCCTATTCTCTAGCCCCAACTCGCAAGCCCCTACTCTCTTCTCCCTCCTCTCTAGACCCTACTATCTAGCCCATACTCTCTAGCCACAACTCTCTAGCCCCTACTCTCTAGCCCCTAACATCTAGTGCCTACTCTCTAGAACCTACTCTCTAGCCCCTACTCCCTAGCTAATACCATCTAGCCCCTACTCTCTACTCCCTACTTCCTAGCCCCTACTCTCTAGCCCATACTCTCTAGCCCCTACTCTCTAGCCCCTACTCTCTAGCCCCTACTCTCTAGCTAATACTATCCTAGCCCTTTCTAGCCCCTACCCTCTACCCCTAATGTCTAGCCCCCTCTCTAGCCCCTACTCTAAGCTTATTATCTAGCCCTTCTCTCTTCTTCCTACTATCTAGCCCCTACTCTCTAGCCCCTACTCTCAACCTAATACTATCTAGCCCCTATTCTCTAGCTAATACTATCTAATCTAGTAACTCTCTACTCTCTACTCTGGAGCTAATACTATCTAGCCCCTACTCTCTAGCTAATTCTATCTAGCCCCTACCCTCGAGCCCCTACTCTCTAGATACTACTATCTAGCTAATACTATCTAGCCCCTACTATCTAGATAATACTCTCTACCCCCTACTCTCTAGCCCCTACTCTCTTCTCCCTACTCTCTAGACCATACTGTCTAGCCCCTACCCTCTAGCCCCTAATGTCTAGCCCCTACTCTCTAGCCCCTACTCTCAAGCCATTACTATCTAGCCCCTTCTCTCTTCTTCCTACTATCTAGCCCCTACTCTCTAGCTAATCCTCTCTAGCACCTACTCTCAACCTAATTCTCTCTTCTTCCTACTATCTAGCCCCTACTCTCTAGCTAATCCTCTCTAGCACCTAACCTCAACCTAATACTATCTAGCCCCTATTCTCTAGCTAATACTCTCTACTCCCTACTCTCTAGAAACTACTATCTGGCCCCTACTATCTAGCAAATACTACCTAGCCCCTACTCTCTAGCTAATACTCTCTAGCCCCTACTCTCTAGCCCATACTCTCTAGCCCCTACTATCTAGCTAATCCTCTCTAGCCCCTACTCTCTACCTAATACTATCTAGCCCCTATTCTCTAGCTAATACTATCGAGTCCCTACTATCTAACAAATACTATCTAGCGCCTACTATCCAGCTAATACTATCTAGCTCCTACTCGCTAGCCCCTACTCTCTACTCCCTCCTCTCTAGACCCTACTATCTAGCCCATACTCTCTAGCCACAACTCTCTAGCCCCTACTCTCTAGCCCCTAACGTCTAGCCCCTACTCTCTAGCCCCTACTCTCAAGCCATTACTTTCTAGCCCCTACTCTCTTCTTCCTACTCTCTGACCCTACTATCTTGCCCACACTCTCTAGCTTCTACTCTCTAGCCCCTACTCTCAGGTCCTTACTCTCTACTCCTTACTATCTAGCCACTAGTCTCTAGCACCTACTCTCTAGCCCCTACTCTCTAGCTAATACCATCTAGCCACTACTCTCTACTCCCTACTTCCTAGCCCCTACTCTCTAGCCCATACTCTCTCGCCCCTACTCTCTAGCCCATACTCCCTAGCCCCTACTATCTAGCTAATCCTCTCTAGCCCCTACTCTCTACCTAATACTATCTAGCCCCTATTCTCTAGCTAATACTATCGAGTCCCTACTATCTAGCAAATACTATCTAGCGCCTACTATCCAGCTAATACTATCTAGCTCCTACTCGCTAGCCCCTCCTCTCTACTCCCTCCTCTCTAGACCCTACTATCTAGCCCCTACTCTCTAGCCACTAGTCTCTAGCACCTACTCTCTAGCCCCTACTCCCTAGCTAATACCATCTAGCCCCTACTATCTACTCCCTCCTCCCTAGCCCCCACACTCTAGCTCCTACTCTCTAGCATCCTACACTCTATCCCCTACTCTCTAGCTAAAACTCTCTAACCTCTACTCTCTAGCCCCAACTCTCTTGCCTCTACTCTCTAGCCCCTACTCTCTAGCCCCTACCCTCTAGCTAATACTATCTAGCCCCTAGTCTCTACTCTCTAATCTCTAGTCCCTACTATCTAGCAAATACTACCTAGCCCCTACTCTCTAGCTAATACTCTCTAGACCCTACTCTCTAGCTCATACTCTCTAGCCCCTACTATCTAGCTAATCCTCTCTAGCCCCTACTCTCTACCTAATACTATCTAGCCCCTATTCTCTAGCTAATACTATCGAGTCCCTACTATCTAGCAAATACTATCTAGCGCCTACTATCCAGCTAATACTATCTAGCTCCTACTCGCTAGCCCCTACTCTCTACTCCCTCCTCTCTAGACCCTACTATCTAGCCCATACTCTCTAGCCACAACTCTCTAGCCCCTACTCTCTAGCCCCTAACGTCTAGCCCCTACTCTCTAGCCCCTACTCTCAAGCCATTACTTTCTAGCCCCTACTCTCTTCTTCCTACTCTCTGACCCTACTATCTTGCCCACACTCTCTAGCTCCTACTCTCTAGCCCCTACACTCATGTCCTTACTCTCTACTCCTTACTATCTAGCCACTAGTCTCTAGCACCTACTCTCTAGCCCCTACTCCCTAGCTAATACCATCTAGCCCCTACTCTCTACTCCCTACTTCCTAGCCCCTACTCTCTAGCCCATACTCTCTCGCCCCTACTCTCTAGCCCCTACTCTCTAGCTAATACTATCCAGCCCCTACTATCTACTCCCTCCTCCCTAGCCCCTACACTCTAGCTCCTACTCTCTAGCATCCTACACTCTATCCCCTACTCTCTAGCTAAAACTCTCTAACCTCTACTCTCTAGCCCCAACTCTCTTGCCTCTACTCTCTAGCCCCTACTCTCTAGCCCCTACCCTCTAGCTAATACTATCTAGCCCCTAGTCTCTACTCTCTAATCTCTAGTCCCTACTATCTAGCAAATACTACCTAGCCCCTACTCTCTAGCTAATACTCTCTAGCCCCTACTCTCTAGCCCATACTCTCTAGCCCCTACTATCTAGCTAATCCTCTCTAGCCCCTACTCTCTACCTAATACTATCTAGCCCCTATTCTCTAGCTAATACTATCGAGTCCCTACTATCTAGCAAATACTATCTAGCGCCTACTATCCAGCTAATACTATCTAGCTCCTACTCGCTAGCCCCTCCTCTCTACTCCCTCCTCTCTAGACCCTACTATCTAGCCCATACTTTCTAGCCACAACTCTCTAGCCCCTACTCTCTAGCCCCTAACGTCTTGCCCCTACTCTCTAGCCCCTACTCTCAAGCCATTACTTTCTAGCCCCTACTCTCTTCTTCCTACTCTCTGACCCTACTATCTTGCCCACACTCTCTAGCTCCTACTCTCTAGCCCCTACTCTCAGGTCCTTACTCTCTACTCCTTACTATCTAGCCACTAGTCTCTAGCACCTACTCTCTAGCCCCTACTCCCTAGCTAATACCATCTAGCCCCTACTCTCTACTCCCTACTTCCTAGCACCTACTCTCTAGCCCATACTCTCTCGCCCCTACTCTCTAGCCCCTACTCTCTAGCTAATACTTTCCAGCCCCTACTATCTACTCCCTCCTCCCTAGCCCCTACACTCTAGCTCCTACTCTCTAGCCCCTACACTCTATCCACTACTCTCTAGCTAAAACTCTCTAACCTCTACTCTCTAGCCCCAACTCTCTTGCCTCTACTCTCTAGCCCCTACTCTCTAGCCCCTACCCTCTAGCTAATACTATCTAGCCCCTAGTCTCTCCTCTCTAATCTCTAGTCCCTACTATCTAGCTAATACTATCTAGCCCCTACTCTCTAGCTAATACTCTCAAGCCCCAACTCTCTAGCCCCTACTCTCTATCCCCTAGTCTCCAGGCCCTACTCTCTAGCCCCTACTCTCTAGCTTATACTATCTATCCCCTACTCTCTTGGCCCTACTCTCTAGCCCCTACTCTCAGGTCCTTACTCTCTACTCCTTACTATCTAGCCACTAGTCTCTAGCACCTACTCTCTAGCCCCTACTCCCTAGCTAATACCATCTAGCCCCTACTCTCTACTCCCTACTTCCTAGCCCCTACTCTCTAGCCCATACTCTCTTGCCCCTACTCTCTAGCCCCTACTCTCTAGCTAATACTATCCAGCCCCTACTATCTACTCCCTCCTCCCTAGCCCCTACACTCTAGCTCCTACTCTCTAGCCCCTATACTCTATCCCCTACTCTCTAGCTAAAACTCTCTAACCTCCACTCTCTAGCCCCAACTCTCTTGCCTCTACTCTCTAGCCCCTACTCTCTAGCCCCTACTCTCTAGCTAATACTATCTAGCCCCTAGTCTCTACTCTCTAATCTCTAGTCCCTACTATCTAGCTAATACTATCTAGCACCTACTCTCTAGCTAATACTCTCAAGCCCCAACTCTCTAGCCCCTACTCTCTATCCCCTAGTCTCCAGGCCCTACTCTCTAGCCCATACTATCTATCCCCTACTCTCTTGGCCCTACTCTCTAGCCCCTACACTCTAGCTAATACTATCTAGCCCCTACTCTCTTCTCCCTAATCCCTAGCCCCTTCTCTCTAGCCTCTACTCTGTAGCCTCTACTCTCTAGCCACTACTCTCTAGCTAAAACTCTCTAGCCCCTACTCTCTGGCCCCTACTCTCTAGCCCCTACTCTCTAGCTTATACTATCTAGCCCCTACTCTCTTGGCCCTACTCTCTAGCCCCTACTCTCTAGCTAATACTATCTAGCCCCTACTCTCTTCTCCCTAATCCCTAGCCCCTTCTCTCTAGCCTATACTCTGTAGCCTCTACTCTCAAGCACCTTCTCTCTAGCTAATACTATCTAGCCCATACTATCTAGCTAAAACTATCTAGCCCCTTGTCTCTACTCTCTACTCTCTCGTCCCTACTATCTAGCTAATACTATCTAGCCCCTACCCTCTAGCAAATACTCTCAAGCCCCTACTCTATTGCTCCTACTCCCTGCTCTCTAGCCCCTACTCTCTACTCTCTACTATCTAGCTAATACTATCTAGCCCCAGCTCTCTAGCTAATACTCTCAAGCCCCTACTCTCTGCTCTCTAGCCCCTACTCTCTACTCTCTAGTGCCTACTCTCTAGCCCCTACTCTCTAGCTAATACTATCTACCCCCTACTCTCTTCTCCCTACTCCAAGCCCCTACTCTCTAGCCTCTACTCTGTAGCCTCTACTCTCTAGCCCATACTCTATAGCCCATACTATCTAGCTAATACTATCTAGCCCCTCTCTCTAGCACCTACTCTCTAGCTAATACTATCCAGCCCCTACTCTCTAGCCCCTACTCTCTAGCCCCTACTCTCTAGCCCCTAATCTCTAGCCCCTACTCTCTAGCCCCCACTATCTAGCTAAAACTATCTAGCCCATACTCACTAGCTAATACTATCAGCCCCTAGTCTCTACTCTACTCTCTAGTCCCTACTATCTAGCTAATACTATCTAGCCCCTACTCTCTAGCTAATACTCTCTCCCCTACACTCTAGTTCCTGCTCCCTGCTCTCTAGCCCCTACCTAATACTATCTAGCTCTACTCTCTACTATCTAGCTAATACTATCTAGCACCAACCCCTATCTCTCTAGCCCTATCTAGCCCCTACTCTCTAGCTAAAATCTCTAGCCCCCCTAGTCTCTACCCTCTACTCTCTAGTCCCTACTATCTAGCCTACTATCTAGCTAATACTATCTAGCCCCTACTCTCTAGCCCCTACTATCTATCCCCTACCCTCTAGGACCTACTCTCTCTAGCCCCTACTCTCTAGCTAATACTATCTAGCCCCTACTCTCTTCTCCCTACTCCCTAGCCCCTACTCTCTAGCCTCCCCTACTACTCTTTAGCCTCTACTCTCTAGCCCCTCTCTAGCCTAATACTCTCTAGCCCATACTATCTAGCTAATACTATCTAGCCCCTACCTCTAGCCCCTACTCTCTAGCTAATACTATCCAGCCCCTACTCTCTAGCCCCTACTCTCTAGCCCCTACTCTCTAGCCCCTACTCTCTAGCTAATACTATCTAGCCCCCACTATCTAGCTATAACTATCTAGCCCATACTCACTAGCTAATACTATCAAGCCCCGAGTCTCTACTCTCTACTCTCTAGTGCCTACTCTCTAGCCCCTACTCTCTAGCTAATACTATCTACCCCCTACTCTCTTCTCCCTACTCCCAAGCCCCTACTCTCTAGCCTCTACTCTGTAGCCTCTACTCTCTAGCCCATACTCTATAGCCCATACTATCTAGCTAATACTATCTAGCCCCTACTCTCTAGCACCTACTCTCTAGCTAATACTATCCAGCCCCTACTCTCTAGCCCCTACTCTCTAGCCCCTACTATCTAGCCCCTACTCTCTCACTAATACTATCTAGCACCTAATCTCTAGCCCCTACTCTCTAGCCCCTACTCTCTAGCTAAAACTCTCTAGCCCCTACTCTCTAAATCCTACTCTCTAGCCCCTACTGTCTAGCCCCTACTCTCTAGCTAATACTATCTAGCCCCTACTCTCTAGCTAATAATATCTAGCCCATAGTCTCTACTCTCTACTCTCTTGTCCCTATTATCTAGCTAATACTATCTAGCCCCTACTCTCTAGCTAATACTCTCAGCCCCTATTCTAAAGCTCCTACTCCCTGCTCTCTAGCCCCTACTCTCTACTCTCTACTATCTAGCTAATACTATCTAGCCCCCAGCCCCTAATGTCTAGCCCCTACTCTCTAGCCCCTACTCTCAAGCCATTACTATCTAGCCCCTTCTCTCTTCTTCCTACTATCTAGCCCCTACTCTCTAGCTATTCCTCTCTAGCACCTACTCTCAACCTAATACTATCTAGCCCCTATTCTCTAGCTAATACTCTCTACTCCCTACTCTCTAGAAACTACTATCTGGCCCCTACTATCTAGCAAATACTACCTAGCCTCTACTCTCTAGCCCATACTCTCTAGCCCCTACTATCTAGCTAATCCTCTCTAGCCCCTACTTTCTCCTAACACTATCTAGCCCCTATTCTCTAGCTAATACTATCGAGCCCCTACTATCTAGCAAATACTATCTAGCCCCTACTATCTAGCCCCTACTCTCTACTCCTCCTCTCTAGACCCTACTATCTAGCCCATACTCTCTAGCCACAACTCTCTAGCCCCTACACTCTAGCCCTTAACGTCTAGCCCCTACTCTCTAGCCCCTACTCTCAAGCCATTACTTTCTAGCCCCTACTCTCTTCTTCCTACTCTCTGACCCTACTATCTTGCCCACACTCTCTAGCTCCTACTCTCTATCCCCTACTCTCAGGTCCCTACTCTCTACTCCTTACTATCTAGCCACTAGTCTCTAGCACCTACTCTCTAGCCCCTACTCCCTAGCTAATACCATCTAGCCCCTACTCTCTACTCCCTACTTCCTAGCCCCTACTCTCTAGCCCATACTCTCTCGCCCCTACTCTCTAGCCCCTACTCTCTAGCTAATACTATCCAGCCCCTACTATCTACTCCCTCCTCCCTAGCCCCTACACTCTAGCTCCTACTCTCTAGCCCCTATACTCTATCCCCTACTCTCTAGCTAAAACTCTCTAACCTCCACTCTCTAGCCCCAACTCTCTTGCCTCTACTCTCTAGCCCGTACTCTCTAGCCCCTACTCTCTAGCTAATACTATCTAGCCCCTAGTCTCTACTCTCTAATCTCTAGTCCCTACTATCTAGCTAATACTATCTAGCACCTACTCTCTAGCTAATACTCTCAAGCCCCAACTCTCTAGCCCCTACTCTCTATCCCCTAGTCTCCAGGCCCTACTCTCTAGCCCCTACTCTCTAGCTTATACTATCTATCCCCTACTCTCTTGGCCCTACTCTCTAGCCCCTACACTCTAGCTAATACTATCTAGCCCCTACTCTCTTCTCCCTAATCCCTAGCCCCTTCTCTCTAGCCTCTACTCTGTAGCCTCTACTCTCTAGCCCCTACTCTCTAGCTAAAACTCTCTAGCCCCTACTCTCTAGCCCCTACTCTCTAGCCCCTACTCTCTAGCCCCTACTCTCTAGCTTATACTATCTAGCCCCTACTCTCTTGGCCCTACTCTCTAGCCCCTACTCTCTAGCTAATACTATCTAGCCCCTACTCTCTTCTCCCTAATCCCTAGCCCCTTCTCTCTAGCCTATACTCTGTAGCCTCTACTCTCAAGCACCTACTCTCTAGCTAATACTATCTAGCCCATACTATCTAGCTAAAACTATCTAGCCCCTAGTCTCTACTCTCTACTCTCTCGTCCCTACTATCTAGCTAATACTATCTAGCCCCTACCCTCTAGCAAATACTCTCAAGCCCCTACTCTATTGCTCCTACTCCCTGCTCTCTAGCCCCTACTCTCTACTCTCTACTATCTAGCTAATACTATCTAGCCCCAGCTCTCTAGCTAATACTCTCAAGCCCCTACTCTCTGCTCTCTAGCCCCTACTCTCTACTCTCTAGTGCCTACTCTCTAGCCCCTACTCTCTAGCTAATACTATCTACCCCCTACTCTCTTCTCCCTACTCCCAAGCCCCTACTCTCTAGCCTCTACTCTGTAGCCTCTACTCTCTAGCCCATACTCTATAGCCCATACTATCTAGCTAATACTATCTAGCCCCTACTCTCTAGCACCTACTCTCTAGCTAATACTATCCAGCCCCTACTCTCTAGCCCCTACTCTCTAGCCCCTACTCTCTAGCCCCTAATCTCTAGCCCCTACTCTCTAGCCCCCACTATCTAGCTAAAACTATCTAGCCCATACTCACTAGCTAATACTATCAAGCCCCGAGTCTCTACTCTCTACTCTCTAGTCCCTACTATCTAGCTAATACTATCTAGCCCCTACTCTCTAGCTAATACTCTCAAGCCCCTACACTCTAGTTCCTGCTCCCTGCTCTCTAGCCCCTACCCTCTACCTACTATCTAGCTAATACTATCTAGCACCAACTATCTAGCTAATACTATCTAGCCCCTACTCTCTAGCTAATAATATCTAGCCCCTACTCTCCAGCTAATACTCTCTAGCCCCTACTCTCTTCTCCCTACTCTCTAGCCCCTACTCTCTAGCCCATACTCTCTAGACCCTACTATCTAGCTAATACTATCTAGCCCCTACTCTCTAGCTAAAATTATCTAGCCCCTAGTCTCTACCCTCTACTCTCTAGTCCCTACTATCTAGCTAATACAATCTAGCCCCTACTCTCTAGCTAATACTATCTATCCCCTACCCTCTAGGACCTACTCTCTAGCCCCTACTCTCTAGCTAATACTATCTAGCCCCTACTCTCTTCTCCCTACTCCCTAGCCCCTACTCTCTAGCCTCTACTCTTTAGCCTCTACTCTCTAGCCCCACCTCTCTAGCCCATACTCTCTAGCCCCTACTATCTAGCTAATACCATCTAGCCCCTACTCTCTACTCCCTAAGCTCTAGCCTGTACTCTCTATCTCCTAGTCTCTAGGCCCTACTCTCTAGCCCCTACTCTCTAGCTTATACTATCTTGCCCCTACTCTCTAGGCCCTACTCTCTAGCCCCTACTCTCTAGCTAATACTATCTAACCCCTACTCTCTTCTCCCTACTCCCTAGCCCCTACTCTCTAGCCTCTACTCTGTAGCCTCTACTCTCTAGCCCCTCCTCTCAACCTAAAACTCTCTAGCCCCTACTCTCTAGCCCCTACTATCTAGCCCCTACTATCTAGCTAATACTATCTAGCCCCTACTCTCTAGCTAAAACTATCTAGCCCCTAGTCTCTACTCTCTACTCTCTCGTCCCTACTATCTAGCTAATACTCTCTAGCCCCTACTCTCTAGCACCTACTCTCTAGCCCCTAATCTCTAGCCCCTACTCTCTAGCTAATACTATCCAGCCCCTACTCTGTAGCCCCTACTCTGTAGCCACGACTCTCTAGCCACTACTCTCTAGCTAATACTCTCTAGCCCCTACTCTCTAGCCCATACTCTCTAGCCCCTACTATCTAGCTAATCCTCTCTAGCCCCTACTAACTAGCTAATACTCTCAAGCCCCTACTATCTAGCCCCTACTCTCTAGCCTCTACTCTCTAGCTAATACTATCCAGAAACTACTCTCTAGCCCCTACTCTCTAGCCCCTACTATCTAGCCCCTACTCTCTCACTAATACTATCTAGCCCCTAATCTCTAGCCCCTACTCTCTAGCCCCTACTCTCTAGCTAAAACTCTCTAGCCCCTACTCTCTAAACCCTACTCTCTAGCCCCTACTGTCTAGCCCCTACTCTCTAGCTAATACTATCTAGCCCCTACTCTCTAGCTAATAATATCTAGCCCATAGTCTCTACTCTCTACTATCTTGTCCCTATTATCTAGCTAATACTATCTAGCCCCTACTCTCTAGCTAATACTCTCAAGCCCCTATTCTAAAGCTCCTACTCCCTGCTCTCTAGCCCCTACTCTCTACTCTCTACTATCTAGCTAATACTATCTAGCCCCAGCCCCTAATGTCTAGCCCCTACTCTCTAGCCCCTACTCTCAAGCCATTACTATCTAGCCCCTTCTCTCTTCTTCCTACTATCTAGCCCCTACTCTCTAGCTATTCCTCTCTAGCACCTACTCTCAACCTAATACTATCTAGCCCCTATTCTCTAGCTAATACTCTCTACTCCCTACTCTCTAGAAACTACTATCTGGCCCCTACTATCTAGCAAATACTACCTAGCCTCTACTCTCTAGCCCATACTCTCTTGCCCCTACTATCTAGCTAATCCTCTCTAGCCCCTACTTCTACCTAACACTATCTAGCCCCTATTCTCTAGCTAATACTATCGAGCCCCTACTATCTAGCAAATACTATCTAGCCCCTACTCTAGCCCCTACTCTCTACTCCCTCCTCTCTAGACCCTACTATCTAGCCCATACTCTCTAGCCACAACTCTCTAGCCCCTACACTCTAGCCCTTAACGTCTAGCCCCTACTCTCTAGCCCCTACTCTCAAGCCATTACTTTCTAGCCCCTACTCTCTTCTTCCTACTCTCTGACCCTACTATCTTGCCCACACTCTCTAGCTCCTACTCTCTATCCCCTACTCTCAGGTCCCTACTCTCTACTCCTTACTATCTAGCCACTAATCTCTAGCACCTACTCTCTAGCCCCTACTCCCTAGCTAATACCATCTAGCCCCTACTCTCTACTCCCTACTTCCTAGCCCCTACTCTCTAGCCCATACTCTCTAGCCCCTACTCTCTAGCCCCTACTCTCTAGCTAATACTATCCAGCCCCTACTATCTACTACCTCCTCCCTAGCCCCTACACTCTAGCTCCTACTCTCTAGCCCCTACACTCTATCCCCTACTCTCTAGCTAAAACTCTCTAACCTCTTCTCTCTAGCCCCTACTCTCTTGCCTCTACTCTCTAGCCCCTACTCTCTAGCCCCTACCCTCTAGCTAATACTATCTAACCCTAGTCTCTACTCTCTACTCTCTAGTCCCTACTAACTAGCTAATACTATCTAGCCCCTACTCTCTAGCTAATACTCTCAAGCCCCTATTCTAAAGCTCCTACTCCCTGCTCTCTAGCCCCTACTCTCTACTCTATACTATCTAGCTAATACTATCTAGCCCCAGCCCCTAATGTCTAGCCCCTACTCTCTAGCCCCTACTCTCAAGCCATTACTATCTAGCCCCTTCTCTCTTCTTCCTACTATCTAGCCCCTACTCTCTAGCTATTCCTCTCTAGCACCTACTCTCAACCTAATACTATCTAGCCCCTATTCTCTAGCTAATACTCTCTACTCCCTACTCTCTAGAAACTACTATCTGGCCCCTACTATCTAGCAAATACTACCTAGCCCCTACTCTCTAGCCCATACTCTCTAGCCCCTACTATCTAGCTAATCCTCTCTAGCACCTACTCTCTACCTAACACTATCTAGCCACAATTCTCTAGCTAATACTATCGAGCCCCTACTATCTAGCAAATACTATCTAGCCCCTACTCTCTAGCCCCTACTCTCTACTCCCTCCTCTCTAGACCCTACTATCTAGCCCATACTCTCTAGCCACAACTCTCTAGCCCCTACACTCCAGCCCCTAACTCTAGCCCCTACTCTCTAGCCCCTACTCTCATGCCATTACTTTCTAGCCCCTACTCTCTTCTTCCTACTCTCTGACCCTACTATCTTGCCCACACTCTCTAGCTCCTACTCTCTAGCCCCTACTCTCAGGTCCCTACTCTCTACTCCTTACTATCTAGCCACTAATCTCTAGCACCTACTCTCTAGCCCCTACTCCCTAGCTAATACAATTTGTAAGTCGCTCTGGATAAGAGCGTCTGCTAAATGACTTAAATGTAATGTAAATCTAGCCCCTACTCTCTACTCCCTACTTCCTAGCCCCTACTCTCTAGCCCATACTCTCTCGCCCCTACTCTCTAGCCCCTACTCTCTAGCTAATACTATCCAGCCCCTACTATCTACTCCCTCCTCCCTAGCCCCTACACTCTAGCTCCTACTCTCTAGCCCCTAAACTCTATCCCCTACTCTCTAGCTAAAACTCTCTAACCTCTACTCTCTAGCCCCAACTCTCTTGCCTCTACTCTCTAGCCCCTACTCTCTAGCCCCTACCCTGTAGCTAATACTATCTAGCCCCTAGTCTCCACTCTCTACTCTCTGTCCCTATTATCTAGCTAATACTATCTAGCCCCTACTCTCTAGCTAATACTCTCAAGCCCCTACACTCTAGTTCCTGCTCCCTGCTCTCTAGCCCCTACCCTCTACCTACTATCTAGCTAATACTATCTAGCACCAACTATCTAGCTAATACTATCTAGCCCCTACTCTCTAGCTAATAATATCTAGCCCCTACTCTCCTAATACTCTCTAGCCCCTACTCTCTAGCCCATACTCTCTAGACCCTACTATCTAGCTAATACTATCTAGCCCCTACTCTCTAGCTAAAATTATCTAGCCCCTAGTCTCTACCCTCTACTCTCTAGTCCCTACTATCTAGCTAATACAATCTAGCCCCTACTCTCTAGCTAATACTATCTATCCCCTACCCTCTAGGACCTACTCTCTAGCCCCTACTCTCTAGCTAATACTATCTAGCCCCTACTCTCTTCTCCCTACTCCCTAGCCCCTACTCTCTAGCCTCTACTCTTTAGCCTCTACTCTCTAGCCCCACCTCTCTAGCCCATACTCTCTAGCCCCTACTATCGAGCTAATACCATCTAGCCCCTACTCTCTACTCCCTAAGCCCTAGCCTGTACTCTCTATCCCCTAGTCTCTAGGCCCTACTCTCTAGCCCCTACTCTCTAGCTTATACTATCTTGCCCCTACTCTCTAGGCCCTACTCTCTAGCCCCTACTCTCTAGCTAATACTATCTAGCCCCTACTCTCTTCTCCCTACTCCCTAGCCCCTACTCTCTAGCCTCTACTCTGTAGCCTCTACTCTCTAGCCCCTCCTCTCAAGCTAAAACTCTCTAGCCCCTACTCTCTAACCCCTACTATCTAGCCCCTACTATCTAGCTAATACTATCTAGCCCCTACTCTCTAGCTAAAACTATCTAGCCCCTAGTCTCTACTCTCTACTCTCTAGCCCCTACTATCTAGCTAATACTCTCTAGCCCCTACTCTCTAGCACCTACTCTCTAGCCCCTAATCTCTAGCCCCTACTCTCTAGCTAATACTATCCAGCCCCTACTCTGTAGCCCCTACTCTGTAGCCACGACTCTCTAGCCACTACTCTCTAGCTAATACTCTCTAGCCCCTACTCTCTAGCCCATACTCTCTAGCCCCTACTATCTAGCTAATCCTCTCTAGCCCCTACTATCTAGCTAATACTCTCAAGCCCCTACTATCTAGCCCCTACTCTCTAGCCTCTACTCTCTAGCTAATACTATCCAGAAACTACTCTCTAGCCCCTACTCTCTAGCCCCTACTATCTAGCCCCTACTCTCTCACTAATACTATCTAGCCCCTAATCTCTAGCCCCTACTCTCTAGCCCCTACTCTCTAGCTAAAACTCTCTAGCCCCTACTCTCTAAACCCTACTCTCTAGCCCCTACTGTCTAGCCCCTACTCTCTAGCTAATACTATCTAGCCCCTACTCTCTAGCTAATAATATCTAGCCCATAGTCTCTACTCTCTACTATCTTGTCCCTATTATCTAGCTAATACTATCTAGCCCCTACTCTCTAGCTAATACTCTCAAGCCCCTATTCTAAAGCTCCTACTCCCTGCTCTCTAGCCCCTACTCTCTACTCTCTACTATCTAGCTAATACTATCTAGCCCCAGCCCCTAATGTCTAGCCCCTACTCTCTAGCCCCTACTCTCAAGCCATTACTATCTAGCCCCTTCTCTCTTCTTCCTACTATCTAGCCCCTACTCTCTAGCTATTCCTCTCTAGCACCTACTCTCAACCTAATACTATCTAGCCCCTATTCTCTAGCTAATATTCTCTACTCCCTACTCTCTAGAAACTACTATCTGGCCCCTACTATCTAGCAAATACTACCTAGCCTCTACTCTCTAGCCCATACTCTCTTGCCCCTACTATCTAGCTAATCCTCTCTAGCCCCTACTCTCTACCTAACACTATCTAGCCCCTATTCTCTAGCTAATACTATCGAGCCCCTACTATCTAGCAAATACTATCTAGCCCCTACTCGCTAGCCCCTACTCTCTACTCCCTCCTCTCTAGACCCTACTATCTAGCCCATACTCTCTAGCCACAACTCTCTAGCCCCTACACTCTAGCCCTTAACGTCTAGCCCCTACTCTCTAGCCCCTACTCTCAAGCCATTACTTTCTAGCCCCTACTCTCTTCTTCCTACTCTCTGACCCTACTATCTTGCCCACACTCTCTAGCTCCTACTCTCTATCCCCTACTCTCAGGTCCCTACTCTCTACTCCTTACTATCTAGCCACTAATCTCTAGCACCTACTCTCTAGCCCCTACTCCCTAGCTAATACCATCTAGCCCCTACTCTCTACTCCCTACTTCCTAGCCCCTACTCTCTAGCCCATACTCTCTCGCCCCTACTCTCTAGCCCCTACTCTCTAGCTAATACTATCCAGCCCCTACTATCTACTCCCTCCTCCCTAGCCCCTACACTCTAGCTCCTACTCTCTAGCCCCTAAACTCTATCCCCTACACTCTAGCTAAAACTCTCTAACCTCTACTCTCTAGCCCCAACTCTCTTGCCTCTACTCTCTAGCCCCTACTCTCTAGCCCCTACCCTGTAGCTAATACTATCTAGCCCCTAGTCTCTACTCTCTACTCTCTTGTCCCTATTATCTAGCTAATACTATCTAGCCCCTACTCTCTAGCTAATACTCTCAAGCCCCTATTCTAAAGCTCCTACTCCCTGCTCTCTAGCCCCTACTCTCTACTCTCTACTATCTAGCTAATACTATCTAGCCCCAGCCCCTAATGTCTAGCCCCTACTCTCTAGCCCCTACTCTCAAGCCATTACTATCTAGCCCCTTCTCTCTTCTTCCTACTATCTAGCCCCTACTCTCTAGCTATTCCTCTCTAGCACCTACTCTCAACCTAATACTATCTAGCCCCTATTCTCTAGCTAATACTCTCTACTCCCTACTCTCTAGAAACTACTATCTGGCCCCTACTATCTAGCAAATACTACCTAGCCCCTACTCTCTAGCCCATACTCTCTAGCCCCTACTATCTAGCTAATCCTCTCTAGCACCTACTCTCTACCTAACACTATCTAGCCACAATTCTCTAGCTAATACTATCGAGCCCCTACTATCTAGCAAATACTATCTAGCCCCTACTCTAGCCCCTACTCTCTACTCCTCCTCTCTAGACCCTACTATCTAGCCCATACTCTCTAGCCACAACTCTCTAGCCCCTACACTCCAGCCCCTAACGTCTAGCCCCTACTCTCTAGCCCCTACTCTCATGCCATTACTTTCTAGCCCCTACTCTCTTCTTCCTACTCTCTGACCCTACTATCTTGCCCACACTCTCTAGCTCCTACTCTCTAGCCCCTACTCTCAGGTCCCTACTCTCTACTCCTTACTATCTAGCCACTAATCTCTAGCACCTACTCTCTAGCCCCTACTCCCTAGCTAATACAATTTGTAAGTCGCTCTGGATAAGAGCGTCTGCTAAATGACTTAAATGTAATGTAAATCTAGCCCCTACTCTCTACTCCCTACTTCCTAGCCCCTACTCTCTAGCCCATACTCTCTCGCCCCTACTCTCTAGCCCCTACTCTCTAGCTAATACTATCCAGCCCCTACTATCTACTCCCTCCTCCCTAGCCCCTACACTCTAGCTCCTACTCTCTAGCCCCTAAACTCTATCCCCTACTCTCTAGCTAAAACTCTCTAACCTCTACTCTCTAGCCCCAACTCTCTTGCCTCTACTCTCTAGCCCCTACTCTCTAGCCCCTACCCTGTAGCTAATACTATCTAGCCCCTAGTCTCCACTCTCTACTCTCGTGTCCCTATTATCTAGCTAATACTATCTAGCCCCTACTCTCTAGCTAATACTCTCAAGCCCCTACACTCTAGTTCCTGCTCCCTGCTCTCTAGCCCCTACCCTCTACCTACTATCTAGCTAATACTATCTAGCACCAACTATCTAGCTAATACTATCTAGCCCCTACTCTCTAGCTAATAATATCTAGCCCCTACTCTCCAGCTAATACTCTCTAGCCCCTACTCTCTAGCCCATACTCTCTAGACCCTACTATCTAGCTAATACTATCTAGCCCCTACTCTCTAGCTAAAATTATCTAGCCCCTAGTCTCTACCCTCTACTCTCTAGTCCCTACTATCTAGCTAATACAATCTAGCCCCTACTCTCTAGCTAATACTATCTATCCCCTACCCTCTAGGACCTACTCTCTAGCCCCTACTCTCTAGCTAATACTATCTAGCCCCTACTCTCTTCTCCCTACTCCCTAGCCCCTACTCTCTAGCCTCTACTCTTTAGCCTCTACTCTCTAGCCCCACCTCTCTAGCCCATACTCTCTAGCCCCTACTATCGAGCTAATACCATCTAGCCCCTACTCTCTACTCCCTAAGCCCTAGCCTGTACTCTCTATCCCCTAGTCTCTAGGCCCTACTCTCTAGCCCCTACTCTCTAGCTTATACTATCTTGCCCCTACTCTCTAGGCCCTACTCTCTAGCCCCTACTCTCTAGCTAATACTATCTAGCCCCTACTCTCTTCTCCCTACTCCCTAGCCCCTACTCTCTAGCCTCTACTCTGTAGCCTCTACTCTCTAGCCCCTCCTCTCAAGCTAAAACTCTCTAGCCCCTACTCTCTAACCCCTACTATCTAGCCCCTACTATCTAGCTAATACTATCTAGCCCCTACTCTCTAGCTAAAACTATCTAGCCCCTAGTCTCTACTCTCTACTCTCTCGTCCCTACTATCTAGCTAATACTCTCTAGCCCCTACTCTCTAGCACCTACTCTCTAGCCCCTAATCTCTAGCCCCTACTCTCTAGCTAATACTATCCAGCCCCTACTCTGTAGCCCCTACTCTGTAGCCACGACTCTCTAGCCACTACTCTCTAGCTAATACTCTCTAGCCCCTACTCTCTAGCCCATACTCTCTAGCCCCTACTATCTAGCTAATCCTCTCTAGCCCCTACTAACTAGCTAATACTCTCAAGCCCCTACTATCTAGCCCCTACTCTCTAGCCTCTACTCTCTAGCTAATACTATCCAGAAACTACTCTCTAGCCCCTACTCTCTAGCCCCTACTATCTAGCCCCTACTCTCTCACTAATACTATCTAGCCCCTAATCTCTAGCCCCTACTCTCTAGCCCCTACTCTCTAGCTAAAACTCTCTAGCCCCTACTCTCTAAACCCTACTCTCTAGCCCCTACTGTCTAGCCCCTACTCTCTAGCTAATACTATCTAGCCCCTACTCTCTAGCTAATAATATCTAGCCCATAGTCTCTACTCTCTACTATCTTGTCCCTATTATCTAGCTAATACTATCTAGCCCCTACTCTCTAGCTAATACTCTCAAGCCCCTATTCTAAAGCTCCTACTCCCTGCTCTCTAGCCCCTACTCTCTACTCTCTACTATCTAGCTAATACTATCTAGCCCCAGCCCCTAATGTCTAGCCCCTACTCTCTAGCCCCTACTCTCAAGCCATTACTATCTAGCCCCTTCTCTCTTCTTCCTACTATCTAGCCCCTACTCTCTAGCTATTCTCTCTAGCACCTACTCTCAACCTAATACTATCTAGCCCCTATTCTCTAGCTAATACTCTCTACTCCCTACTCTCTAGAAACTACTATCTGGCCCCTACTATCTAGCAAATACTACCTAGCCTCTACTCTCCAGCCCATACTCTCTAGCCCCTACTATCTAGCTAATCCTCTCTAGCCCCTACTTTCTACCTAACACTATCTAGCCCCTATTCTCTAGCTAATACTATCGAGCCCCTACTATCTAGCAAATACTATCTAGCCCCTACTCGCTAGCCCCTACTCTCTACTCCCTCCTCTCTAGACCCTACTATCTAGCCCATACTCTCTAGCCACAACTCTCTAGCCCCTACACTCTAGCCCTTAACGTCTAGCCCCTACTCTCTAGCCCCTACTCTCAAGCCATTACTTTCTAGCCCCTACTCTCTTCTTCCTACTCTCTGACCCTACTATCTTGCCCACACTCTCTAGCTCCTACTCTCTATCCCCTACTCTCAGGTCCCTACTCTCTACTCCTTACTATCTAGCCACTAATCTCTAGCACCTACTCTCTAGCCCCTACTCCCTAGCTAATACCATCTAGCCCCTACTCTCTACTCCCTACTTCCTAGCCCCTACTCTCTAGCCCATACTCTCTCGCCCCTACTCTCTAGCCCCTACTCTCTAGCTAATACTATCCAGCCCCTACTATCTACTCCCTCCTCCCTAGCCCCTACACTCTAGCTCCTACTCTCTAGCCCCTAAACTCTATCCCCTACACTCTAGCTAAAACTCTCTAACCTCTACTCTCTAGCCCCAACTCTCTTGCCTCTACTCTCTAGCCCCTACTCTCTAGCCCCTACCCTCTAGCTAATACTATCTAGCCCTAGTCTCTACTCTCTACTCTCTTGTCCCTATTATCTAGCTAATACTATCTAGCCCCTACTCTCTAGCTAATACTCTCAAGCCCCTATTCTAAAGCTCCTACTCCCTGCTCTCTAGCCCCTACTCTCTACTCTCTACTATCTAGCTAATACTATCTAGCCCCAGCCCCTAATGTCTAGCCCCTACTCTCTAGCCCCTACTCTCAAGCCATTACTATCTAGCCCCTTCTCTCTTCTTCCTACTATCTAGCCCCTACTCTCTAGCTATTCCTCTCTAGCACCTACTCTCAACCTAATACTATCTAGCCCCTATTCTCTAGCTAATACTCTCTACTCCCTACTCTCTAGAAACTACTATCTGGCCCCTACTATCTAGCAAATACTACCTAGCCCCTACTCTCTAGCCCATACTCTCTAGCCCCTACTATCTAGCTAATCCTCTCTAGCACCTACTCTCTACCTAACACTATCTAGCCACAATTCTCTAGCTAATACTATCGAGCCCCTACTATCTAGCAAATACTATCTAGCCCCTACTCGCTAGCCCCTACTCTCTACTCCCTCCTCTCTAGACCCTACTATCTAGCCCATACTCTCTAGCCACAACTCTCTAGCCCCTACACTCCAGCCCCTAACGTCTAGCCCCTACTCTCTAGCCCCTACTCTCAAGCCATTACTTTCTAGCCCCTACTCTCTTCTTCCTACTCTCTGACCCTACTATCTTGCCCACACTCTCTAGCTCCTACTCTCTAGCCCCTACTCTCAGGTCCCTACTCTCTACTCCTTACTATCTAGCCACTAATCTCTAGCACCTACTCTCTAGCCCCTACTCCCTAGCTAATACAATTTGTAAGTCGCTCTGGATAAGAGCGTCTGCTAAATGACTTAAATGTAATGTAAATCTAGCCCCTACTCTCTACTCCCTACTTCCTAGCCCCTACTCTCTAGCCCATACTCTCTCGCCACTACTCTCTAGCCCCTACTCTCTAGCTAATACTATCCAGCCCCTACTATCTACTCCCTCCTCCCTAGCCCCTACACTCTAGCTCCTACTCTCTAGCCCCTAAACTCTATCCCCTACTCTCTAGCTAAAACTCTCTAACCTCTACTCTCTAGCCCCAACTCTCTTGCCTCTACTCTCTAGCCCCTACTCTCTAGCCCCTACCCTGTAGCTAATACTATCTAGCCCCTAGTCTCCACTCTCTACTCTCGTGTCCCTACTCTCTAGCTAATACTCTCAAGCCCCAACTCTCTAGCCCCTACTCTCTATCCCCTAGTCTCCAGGCCCTACTCTCTAGCCCCTACTCTCTAGCTTATACTATCTATCCCCTACTCTCTTGGCCCTACTCTCTAGCCCCTACTCTCTAGCTAATACTATCTAGCCCCTACTCTCTAACTAATACTCTCAAGCCCCTACACTCTAGTTCCTGCTCCCTGCTCTCTAGCCCCTACTCTCTACTCTCTACTATCTTGCACCAACTATCTAGCTAATACTATCTAGCCCCTACTCTCTAGCTAATAATATCTAGCCCCTACTCTCCAGCTAATACTATCCAGCCCCTACTCTCTAGCCCCTACTCTGTAGCCACGACTCTCTAGCCACTACTCTGCAGCTAATACTCTCTAGCCCCTACTCTCTAGCCCATACTCTCTAGCCCCTACTATCTAGCTAATCCTCTCTAAACCCTACTATCTAGCTAATACTATCTAGCCCCTACTCTCTAGCCCCTACTCTCTAGCTAATACTATCTAGCCCCTACTCTAGTCCCTAGCCCCTACTCTCAAGCCTCTATTCTCTACCCTCTACTCTCTAGCCCCTACTCTCTAACCCCTACTCTCTAGCCCCTACTCTTTAGCCCCAACTATCGCCCCTACTTTTTAGCTAATACTATCTAGCCCCTAGTCTCTACTCTCTACTCTCTAGTCCCAACTATCTAACTAATACTATATAGCCCCTACTCTCTAGCTATTAATATCTTGCCCAAAGTCTCTACTCTCTACTCTCAAGCCCCTACTCTCTAGCCCCTACTCTCTAGCCCCTACTCTCTACTCCCTACTCACTAGCCCCTACTCTCTAGCCCCTAGTCTCTAGGCACTACTCTCTAGCCCCTACTCTCTAGCTAATACTATCTTGCCCCTACTTCTCTCGGCCCTACTCTCTAGCTCCTACTCTCTAGCTAATACTATCTAGCCCTTACTCTCTTCTCCCTACTCTCTAGCCTCTACTCTGTAGCCTCTACTCTCTAGCTAATCCTCTCTAGCCCCTACTTTCTACCTAACACTATCTAGCCCCTATTCTCTAGCTAATACTATCGAGCCCCTACTATCTAGCAAATACTATCTAGCCCCTACTCGCTAGCCCCTACTCTCTACTCCCTCCTCTCTAGACCCTACTATCTAGCCCATACTCTCTAGCCACAACTCTCTAGCCCCTACACTCTAGCCCTTAACGTCT